>NC_135966.1:45280688-45504977 GCF_053455715.1 Rhinoraja longicauda
TGAGATCCACTACGATCTTTGGAAGACTCCTCACGATCATGCCCGCGACACCTGGCGAACTGTCGGCGACAGCCTAGTCACCGGCAGTCACCTTAAAATCGGCTAAAGTGAGACAGGCCCTAGAACCTCTCTCCCCTGGACTCTGATGGAATCTCCTGCTGCTGTTTCAGATTTCCAGACCAACTCAGCGTCCCATCCATTTATCATCAGTTCAACGGAATATGTTCATCAGTTCAACAGCGTATCCATGGAATCAGTGTGGTAGGATCAGAGCGGATGAACCTTGCAGAAGCATTAAGGGACTTCAACGTTCACTGATAATGACTAGTAATTATGTAATACCTTTAAGAATATCTGAAATAGAAGCAGCAGGATGTTCTTCAGCCCCTCATCCCTGCTCCATCACTAAAACCATGACACAAAGATATGTAGCATTGTGGACAGTGAAGATGGTTATCAAGAATTACAGCAGGTTCTTGATCAGCTGAGGAAGTGGGCCAGGAATGGTTCATGGAGTTTAATTCACATATGTGCAAGGTATGGCATTTTGGACAGGACCTTTACTGTAGGGCCCTGGGAAGTGTTATAGAGATGAAGGTCTGGGAAATACAAGTTCAGAGTCACCTTGAAAATGGCATTGCAAGTAGATGGAATGGTACAGAAGGCTTTTGGCATGCTTCCCTTCATCAGTCGGGAAATTGAGCATGGAAGCTGAGACGTTATGTTACTGATGTATAATACGTTGATTGGTAAGGCCGCACTTGAAGTGTTGTATTTAGTTTGGGTCACCCTGCTATAGGAAAGATGCCATTAAACTAGAAAGAATGCAGAGAAGATTTACTAGGATATTGTCAGGTTTCGAGGACCAGAACTTTGCGGAGTGATTGGGCTTCATTCCTTGGTGCGCAGGAAGCTCAGGGCTGATTAAAAATTATACAGGTGTATAAAATAATGAGGGGAATAGATATGGTGAATGCACAGTGTTTTATCCAGGGTGGGGAAATCCAGGATTAGAGGGCATAGGTTTAAGGTGAGGGGGGAAAGATTTAATGAAAACCTGAGAGGCAACATTTTTGCACAGAGCCTGGTGTGTGTATGAAATGAGCTAGCAGTGGAAGTAGTTGAGCCAACATTGAATAACAACATTTAAAAGACATTTCGACAGGTACATTGACAGAAGGATTTAATGGGCTTTGGACCAAATGTGGGCAAATGGGACTAGCATAGATGGGGCATCTTGGTCGGCATGGATGAGTTGGGCTGAAGGGTCTGTTTCCATGCTGCATGACTCTGTGACTGATCTTTCACCTCAGCTTTACTTTCCAGCACAAACCATTCAATCCCTTGATTACCTTAAAATTGTAACAACATAGAACTTCACACAAAGGTTATCAAATAAAACTTGACGTCAAGCCTTTCGGATGCGTGACCATAAAGTTTAGCACAGGTGCATGTCGTAGGAATGTCTGAAAAGAGGAGGAGAAGCAGTGCTGTGAAAGAATTTTGGGATGTACGAGAAGCCGGAACTGGAGTGGCCCTTAGACTGGGCCCTTAGACCTGAACTGAGCAATAGGAGGTACCTTTGGAAAGTCAGGAGGACAAGCATTTACGTGCAAAATCATAAGGTCATAAGTGATAGGAGCATAACTAAGCCATTCGGCCCATCAAGTCTACTCCGCCATTGAATCATGGCTGATCTATCTTTCCCTCCTAATCCCATTCTCCTGCTTTCTCCCCATAACCCCTGACATCCGTACTAATCACGAATCTCTGCTTTAAAAACATCCATTGACGGCCTGCACAACCTTCTGTGGCAAAGAAGTGCACAGATTTACCACCCACTGACTAACAAAATTCCTCCTCATCTCCTTCCTAAAGGAATGTCCTTTAATTCTGAGGCTATGTCCTCTGATCCTAGATTCTCCAACTCGTGGAAGCATCCTCTCCACATCCACTCTATCCAAGCCTTTCACTATTTGGTAAGTTTCAGTGAGATCCCTCCTCATCCTACTAAACTCCAGCGAGTGCAGGGCCAGTGCCAACACACGCTGCTGTCATTGCACCAGCTGCTCTCTTTTCATCATGCAGAGTCACTGTAAATATTTAGTGAATTATACAGGAAGCATGGACTGTTGGAACCATTTGAATTGGCACTGAAAGATGAAACACAATAAGCTTGAGGAACAACAACTCGTTGCCTATCTCAGCTTGCTACAGCCCTCAGGACAACCGTCCTTTCCAGTTTATATCAGGTTTGGCCAGTTCTGCTGGAAGGATAGCAGCCTGTAGCACTAACTCTGTGTTTCTCTCTGCACAGATGCTGCCTGATCTGCTGGGAATTCCCAACATTCTCTATTGTTACAGATTTCTGGCAGATGCTGTGTTTTCTGCTCACGATCTTAGAACGCTCCATTTTTTTTCCCCATGCCAATTCCGCTCTTAATCAGATATCACAGAAAGCTTAGAAACAAGGAACTGCAGATGCTGGTTTACAAAATAAAAAGCCACAAAGTAAAAGCAGCATCTCTGGAAGACATGGATAGGTAACATTTTGGGCTTTTGTGCCTTCAGGATATCCTTGACAGCCATCTCATTCCAGGCATTCTGTAAATTCTCTCCACCCTTCACTCTCTCTTCAGCTGATAAACCACCTGTTGTCTCACCATTTCCCATCATCGATCTGGAACATTAACTCTTGTTTCTCCATCCACAGATGCTGCAGGACCTGCTGAGTATTCCACCATATTGGTTTTCTTAGTTGGTTTTCTTAGCATCTGTTTGGAAACTAATGGCCAAATTGAAAAGGATATCCTCAGTTTTTGTCCATTGATACAACATTGTGATTAGTTAACCCATTCTTAACACTCTATTCAACAACATGGTGCATAATTAAAGGCAATTTGTGCAACTGTTTTATGTTGTGAGTGTGTTTAGCAAAGAACAATCGGGAATATTATTCAATGTTATTTAGATGTCAATTATTATTTTCATGCATGGGCCAATAGTAGTAACTTAATAGAAAACAGAACATAGAACAGTGCAGCACAGCAAAAGGCCCTTCAGGCCAGAATGTCCATGCCAAATCTAATTAATCCCATCTAATGCCAAATGGTCCAAATCCTCTATTTTCTGCCTATTCATATGGCAGTCTACATCTCTTAAATGCTCCCCTGGTGGTCTGCTCCAGGCACCAACCACTCTCTGTATGTAAAAAGTTGCCTTGCATATCTACTTTAAACTTTCCCCTTCTCACCTTAAACCCTCTAATAGTTGTCATTCTGTCCTGGAAAAACGACTCTGACCATCTACCCTATCTATGCCTCTTGTAATTTTGTATACTATCAGGTTGCCCCATGGCCTCTGACGCCCCAGCAAAAATAATCCACGTTTGTCCAACCTCTCCTTATAACTAATACTCTCCAATTCAGGCAATTCGTCTACACCTTCTTCAATCCTCTACTTCATTCCTATAGTGTGATAACCAGAACTACACACAATGCTCCAAATGTGGCCAAACTACAGTTATATACAGCTGCAACATGACTTCTTGATGTTTACATTCAGTGCCTTGCCCAATGAAGGCAAGCATGCCTTATGCCTTCTTTACCAACCTATCCGCTTGCATTGCTACTTTTAAGGAGTTATGGACTTGTAAGCCAAGATCCCTCTGTGCATTGAGGCCCCTAAATACATCTCACACTCGTCCAGAGTAAACTATGCTGTCGTTCTTTTGCACATAGACTGAATTATTTAAAAATGGGGGAGAGGGAGACTTTCAGAATCAAACAGAACAGAAGAATTATTTTTGAAATCAGATTAACAGTAGCGAGCTACACCCAAATGAACAGAGGGCTTTTGAAAGTCCAGGCATATGGACCAATGTTAGATTTGATACCAGACCACCCTCCTAGTTAAATCCATTGCCCTTGATGGAAACGTGAAGGTGGTCAGCAACATGCACAGCATATGTGTATATATATATATATATATATATTATATGCAGCATATATACATACACACAGACAAGCATGCACAGACAAATACACACTTCTGGAATTCAGAGTAATTCAGTAAATGACGTAAAGTGCTATGCTTGTTTGAGTGACATGATAATTTATCCTGCAGTACGATGTGTCTATTTTATCCTTTAACCTGTGCCCTGTGTGATCCATGATGACTTCATGCTAATGGAATGGCAGCATCGAGAGCCTTTCCCATTGTTTTACCTTAATTCCCGTGGCTACACTCTGGAAGCAATTAATCATGGGAATTGCTTTGAAAAATTTAGAGGCAGTTTGGTGCAATGAAGTGTTCTTTGTTTCTGTGCTCAGCATCATCAACCCTCTTCTCGATCACAAAGTGATGGGGGCATGTAGCATTGAGTAAGTAATCGTCCACATGTTATTTGCAAAGCAGTTCAAAAGACTCGGGGTTTTTTTCCATTAGCTTCACCACATTTTCAAATATCTTCTATTCATCAAACGATCTTCAAAATCCTCTTGGATTACCTTCAGCGTCACCTTTATAGCCAGCAGTTTTGATGAACTGTTTATCTTTGTCGGTCATCTCACTGTTCTGAGTTACAAATCTATACTGAGTTGCAATGTGTTACTGAAAGATAAGCATTATCAGTTGAGACCGCGGTGAGAAACCAGAGTTCATTTTGCATGTGTGTCCATTGCTAGCTGTGGCATGTGTTAGAGATAATATATATATTCCAGCAGAAAATGGCATAATATGGTACCTGCTCCCAAGTCCTTCTTTGTGAGGCATACTTATCTTTCATCTAATTAACTTCTCCAGGGGTGGGTGTTGCAAATGCACTCTTGTCCATGTAAAATCATTCATGCAAAGGTTTGTTATTGATATAAACCACTTTGCTTCCATGTCATTATTTTGCATTGAAATGGTGTCTAAAGTGGTAAAATAATTTGTTGTAAGATCATGCCCAGCACTTAAATTTTTTTCTAGTTTACAAAATGGTGTATAAAACCATGAGAGGAATAGATCGGGTGGATGCAGAATCTCGTACCCAGAGCAGGTGAGTCAAGGGCAAGAGGACATGGGTTTAAAGTGAAGGGGAAAAGATTTAATAGGAATCTAAAGGGTAACATTTTCACACAAAAGGTGGTGGGTGTATGGAACAAGCTTCCAGAGGAGGTAGATGAGGCAGGGGCTATCCCAACGTTTAAGAAAAGTTAGACAGGTACATGGAGTGGTCAGATTTGGAGGGATATGGGCCAAAAGTGGGCAGGTTGTATTAATGTTGCTGGGACATGTGGGCAAGTTGGGACGAAGGGCCTGTTTCTACACTGTATCACTCTATGACTCTATGACTGACTTACAGCCTACTCCCTTCAGCCAGATAACTTGCAGCATTCCCCCTATTTAAGAAACTTTGCTAATTACTCATTTATTTTTCATGTCTGCTGGGGACTAATTGAAAGCCCTGAACCAGGCTGCATTTCAAATAGTTTTGGAGCACAGTTTGGCCCTGAATTGTGCTGAATCCTATTGTATTATTTGGCTTCAGGGTGTGGACCCTTTTAGAATATTTTTCTGTCACTACATCCTTCGAATGTGACAGGAACCTTACACCATTCCACTGAGATAAAATCTACTTGAAGCTCATAAAATTTTAACCTGGCATTTAATGCTAGATTGCAATATAATGGTGCTTCCACAAAAACACTATGAAGTTTGCAATTTGGATTTTAACTACTCATGACGAATGAAGCAGGCCAACCCGGTGGTGCAGCAGTAGAGTTGCTGCCTTACAGCTCTTTAAACGCCAGAGACCCTGGTTCGATCCTGACTACGGGTGCTGTCAGTACGTTCTCCCGTGACCGCTTGGGTTTTCTCCGAGATCTTCGGTTTCCTCCCACACTCCAATGACGTACAGGTTTGTAGGTTAATTGGCTTGGTATCAATGTAATTTGTCCCTAGTGTGTGTAGGATAGTATTCATGTGTGAGGATCGCTGGTCAGTGCGGACTTTGTGGGCCGAAGGGCCTGTTTCCGCGCTGTACCTCTAAACTAAACTAAATTAAACTAAACTGAACTAAACCAGCCAAGTCTCCTACAACTTTCCGGTAGAGTTCTTGTCTACTGGGTAAGACACTAAACAGACCAGCCATCAGACAATGGTTAATCAAATGAGTACTTTCTATTACAACCAATCATGTTGGACTCTTCATCATTTTTTAGGACCGTCTCATTTCCCCATCAAGGATCTAAGACAGACACAAAATGCTGGAGTAACTCAGCAGGACATGCAGCATCTCTGGAGAGAAGGAATGGGTGACATTTCGGGTCGAGACCCTTCTTCAGACTGATGTCAGGGGAGTGGGCGGTACATAGATAAGGAAGTGTAAGGTATGAAAACAAGACAAGGAATGGAGATCAAGGAAAATGTGGCAATGATCATTGTTAGTTGGGAGAAGGTAACAACAAAGTAAACAGATAAAATGTAGTCGGAGCCAGTAAGACTGGTCGGAAAACTGAGAAAGGGGCGGGAATGGAGAGAGAGGGAAAACAAGGGTTACTTGAAGTTAGAGAAGTCATTGTATATACCACTGGGGTGTAAGCTGCCCAAGCCAAATATGAGGTGCTGTTCCTCCAATTTGTGCTGGGCCTCACTCTGACAGTGGAGGAGGCCCTGGACAGAAAGATCAGTGTGGGATGGGAGGGGGAATTATAGTGTTTAGCAACCAGGAGATCAGGTAGGTTTAGGCGGACTGAACAGAGAGGTTCAGCGGAACGATCGCCGAGCCTGCGCTTGGTCTCGCCGATCTACAGGAGTCCACACTGGAACAGGAACCTGGAAAAGAAATATTAGAGTACCTGAGGGAATCTCACCGCATCATAGGGAGAACATGCAAACTGGAGGAAGCGTTCAAGCCCAGGTTGCTGGACCTATGATACAGCCTTACCATCTGCACCATTGTGCTATTCACTTTGATCGTATGTTATTAATGCACAATCCTGGGTTCAAGAAAGCAAATTCACACATCTGTTTTGCTGGCCGACATGTGTTTCAGGCCAAATACCATGGTGGATCTTCAGGAAGTTGTTTTATCCACTAGCTAAATGTGGGTTGGGCAGGGGGAGGTGCAAAAACATTCAAGGCTCAAGTATGTCAAAATGTGGCTTTATAGAGGCTGGACTTCCCACCTCCAGGAGTTGGGTCGGCAGTATATACAGTCATCCTCTGATAGAACAGTCTTAGCAATGGTCCACTGAGTTCCCACGGCTTCAGTGAACCAGAGAGCTGGAGGTAAGTGGACAGCGTTATGGAAAGAATGTGCCCCTGCAACCCTGCAAAGACCCCAGACCCCTTGACCCCCCGACCCCTTGACCCCCCTCCCCCCGACCCCTTGACCCCCCTCCCCCCCCTCCCCCCCCGATCCCTTGACCCCCCCCCCCCCCCTCCACCCAAGCCTAATGGTCCCTATCAGCTTTTAGACTTTGCTTTTAGACAGGATGGCATAAAGTGGCAGCTCCATTTACCCTTACGAGTAACTGGGTTTCAAATCTAATTCATTACATGAAGTGGTTTCAGACATTTAGTTAAGATGAACCGCCAGTTTAATGCAAGCCTTTTTAGAAATTTGCATTGATTATCTATAATTGCTGAGATGTTCCTGTGTGCTGAAGAATGGAATAATTTAGGTGTTAGTAGTGGGGAATCCCAGAATTGGAATGTGCTGTATGCGGTGCCAATCACCAGGAGTGTTCTAATTGTGTTCATTCACTGGTGGGTGTATTTAGATGAAGCATAGTGAGTTAAGTGTTTAAATTAAGTGAGGTTGCCACTTACGTTTGATTGTTCCAAAATGAAAAAAATCAGTTTGTGCTAAAAAAATACATGAAAACATTGTTCAAGACCCTTCACAATTTAACAAGTATTCATGATTCAAACCAGGACTGAACCCCACATGGTCAACCTGGCTTTCTGTCACCCACTCACTCCTTACATCCCGATCCACCTCCCATCAAACCTGACCCCTCCACTCTTCACCCGTGACCCACCCATTCCTCACATCCCGTGACCCTCGCACACCTCGCCCCATGGTCCATCCGCACCTCACATCCCGATCCACCCACTCCCCACTTGACCCACCCCCTCCTCACACACGGAACCACACAATCCCCACCCATTCCCCGCACCATGTTCCGCCTACACCTCACCCTATGATCCATCTACTCCTTACACACTGACCCACACAATCCTCACCCACTCCTCTTCACTGCCCCACTCACTCCGCGCCCCCTCACTCACTCCTCACGCTCCAACCCACCACTCCCCTCAAACTGTCCCACCCACTCCTCATCCTGACCTCACTCCGTGACCCACCCACTCTTCACACACTGACCCACACACATCTCACCCGATCCACCCATTCTTCACACCCTGACCCACCCACCCCCCACTGTTGCCCACTCATTCATCACACCTGAACCCACCGTATGATCATCCTGCTGTTTACATCTTGAGCTGCCTGTTCCTTCCAATCAACCAGCTTGTCTCGGTAGATAGACACAAAATGCTGGAGTAACTCAGCGGGTTCGGTAGCATCTCTAGAGAGAAGGAATCAGTGACGTTTCAGGTCAAGCCCATTCTTCAGACTGAAAGTCAGTGGAATGAGAGATATTGATGATTGATATAGAGAGATATAGAACAAATGAATGAATCGCAGAGGGGGTGCAGCGAGAGAGGATGTTGCAGGACTCTCGTTGGAGTGAGGAGGAGAGAGAACAAAACTGGAGCTGGAGTAACTCAGCGTACTCCAGCTTTTTGTGTCTAGCTTCATTTTAAACCAACATCTGCAGTTCCTCCCTACACAGCTTGTAGGCTTGTAGTAAGCCTTTCTGTCACTTGTAGTAAGCCTTTCTCTCACTTGGCTCGAAGGGCCAAATGGCCTCCTCCTGCATCTATTTTCTATGTTTCTATGAAATAATGCCTTTGTTTTGTACTAATGCAATTATCACATCTGTGGCATTTGCGAAGCAAGAGAGTTATTTTGAAAGGTAACGTACACGTAATACATTGCAAAGGTCCAAAATATTACTGGAAATAAAGTTAGAACCCAAAAACATAAATTTGGTGTCGGGGAATCAAAAGGTACTTTTTCTGAAATTCTTCCTACTATCTCTGGCAGTACTAGCTGCTAGCTATTTAGATTAGCTGATGGCATGATTTTATTAATTGCATTAAGTATGCACAAGATATAATTCGTTGCAAATAATGGTTTGAAATCAGAGACTTATTGCTTAATTTAAAAATAACTTTGGTATGTTAAACAACCTGCCCCCTAAGTGCTTATTAATGAACCACAGCTCATAAATGGCGATGACACAGAAAACAAAAGGGCAGACTTAAATATTTTAAAAGTAAGTTGATGAATAAAACATGTCTACTGTATATGTAAGGTGGTGGCTATCAATGCATCAGAGAATATTAGCCACGTGCTAATGGCTGAAGGTTGGTGATAAGCGGTTTCTGGTTTCTCTGTTCTTTATTACAAATTAGTATCTTTTTGAATGGAGTTCGGAGCCAGTGATTTGCGAATAATTTCTTTCTGCAGCTTTACTTTTAACCCACTGCATATAAAGATCAATAGATGGATATTGGACTTGACTTTTGAACTGGAATAATGCTTTGGTGCACCAAAAGGTTCTGGGAAATATTGTATTGAAACACGTAGCATGAAAACAATAGATGAAATTTCAGGGATATTGTGTTGTTGTTGTATGGTGCAATCTAAGAATAATTAGATTGTTCATCCGTGGACTTTCTTTCATCTGTTAACCTCAGAGTGGTAGCTTTTCTTGTCTGTTTCTGTCCAACGGATGGATTTGTTATTTGACTGAAGGGTCTCGACCCGAAACGTCACCCATTCCTTCTCTCCAGAGATACTGCCTGTCCTGCTGAGTTACTCCAGCATTTTGTATCTCTATTTGATTCTTGATTGTAGGTGGAAGCAGACTGAGAGGCAGTAAGATTAGGTAAACTCAATTAATTATCAACATCCCAGTCATTTTGATAATGTTAATACCTGAAACAGAGTATTGTCAAAAGAACTGGATTAAATCAAAATGTTTGCTCTGTAAAATCAAAGTAGAGATTTCTGGAGAATGCGAGCACTTCTGTGCCATGCCGAACAGGCAGTGGGATGCACAGAGCTGTGTATTCCTGAGAAAATACTGAGTGCTTGATTCAAGCCTCTTGAATGTCAAAAAAACTAAGGAGCTGATTGTGGACTTTAGAAGGGCTCAATATCCAAGGGCGTACATGCCACTGGAAATAAATGGGTCTACTGTGGATAGGGTGAGCAGCTTTAAATACCTGGGAGTCCACATCACAGAGGATCTGACATGGGCAACGCACATTGCCGCACTGGTGGGTAAGGCAAAGCAGCGTCTTTACCACCTTAGACAGCAGAGGAAATTCAGAGTGTCTCTGAGGATCCTTCATTGCTTCTACGCTGGGGCTGTAGGGAGCATCCTGTCCGGCAACATTACAGTCTGGTTTGGGAACAGCTCTGCCCAGGACAGGAAGTCCCTGCAGAGAGTAGTGCGTTCGGCAGAACGCACCATGGGAACTACACTCATCCCCCTGCAGGACCTATACATCAGGAGGTGCAGATCCACAGCAAACAAGATTATGAGGGACCCCTGCCACCCCAGTAACGGACTGTTCCAGCTGCTACGGTCAGGCAAACGCCTCCGCTGTCACGCTGTGAAAACGGAGAGGATGAGACAGAGTTTCTTCCCACAGGCCATCAGGACTGTTCACTATTATAACTCCAGGGACTAAATTTTCTTTTCTGTATTAATTTAAATTTATATGCTGTAATTGTAACTTTTTTTTGCACAATCCGCAGGCATTGCCACTTTCATTTCACTGCACATTGTGTATGTGTATGTGACAACTAAACTTGACTTGACTTGACTTGACTTGATACTAATTCTCTGATGGCATATTGCTGAAGCCCTTTGTGGAGTACAAAATGGCTTCAAATCCTTCGAGGTTAGAGAATCGTCCTTCTGAACAGCACAGGTGAAGCGAGTCCATTCACTTACTGCTTCTTGTGCCCTTCACCAAAATGGCGCATCCATCCACCGGCAGACTGTCCCATCCACTGGCAGACTGTCCCATCCACTGGAAGACTGTCCAATCCACTGGCAGACTGTCCCATCCACTGGCAGACTGTCCCATCCACTGGCAGACTGTCCCATCCACTGGCAGACTGTCCCATCCACTGGCAGTCTGTCCCATCCACTGGCAGACTGTCCCATTCACTGGCAGACTGTCCCATCCACTAGCAGCCTTTATGGGGACTTGGGTGAGTCATTTGCATTTGTTGAACTAATTCAATATGTTTGAATGTTTCAAGTTTATTGTCAGATGCACAAGCACGATGACGTACAGGTACAATGAAAATCATGCTTGGAGCAGCATTACTGGCACATGGCACATTACTGGCACATGGACGTATAAATTACACAAATTGTGGTAGACAGTTAAAATAAAAACAAATCAGTGCAAAACATAGTTAGAATAACAAGTTGAGATAGTCGGTACGTGAGCCGAGGTGGAATTAGGGTTGTGTAGATCGATTCAGGAACCTTATAGTTATAGGAAAGTAATTAGTCTTAAGTGTTCAATTTGTTGTATAGAATGTTTAACAATGTTAAAGAATGTTTAGTTATTACATTAATCCAATTGTGTTTTTTTTCATTGCTTGGGGACATTTAGAAACATTTATTGTTTTGGTGGGTCTGACAGTTGGCTAAGCCACCTATCAATATTGTCCACTGTACCGTCGTGAGGGGGGGGGGGGGGGGACAAGGGAGGACCCCGTGCGGGATACTTTGTAACTTTGTTGGCGCCCTCTAAGTCGGCGACTCTTTGCGTACCTTGCGTATGCAAAACAAAGAATATCACTGTGACTTGTCACATGACAATAAAGTATTCATTCGTTCATTTACTGTGAGTGAGCTTGTTTTGGCCTTCCCATGCGCTGACTTTCAGCAGCAGATCAACACTGGTGGGTGTGCAGATGGTAAGCTTGTATGTACAGTGTGTAAGATGGTAACTGTGGACAATTCATCACCATGGAGTTTTCAGCTCTGCTTTGTGAATTTAGATTGTCTAGCCCTATTATTTCATTCCTCTGATAAACCAGGTACAGGTGCTCCTCAGCTTACGATGGGGTTACGTTCCGAGAAACCCGAAAATATCGTAAGTCGAAATGCATTGAATACACGTGATCACGTGGCCGGAAGCGAGAGGCAGCTCGCTATGGGCCCCTACCGTTTGCACCATCGCAAAGTCGAAATATGGCAAGTCAAAGCATGGTAAGCCGGGGAGCACCTGTAATGCTGTAACTTGTCTTGTCTCTTTCCATCTGCTGGGCGGATTTGTTCTTTACACATTGGTGTGCTTTTTTTGCAGAAGGACTCAATGAACTGAATAATTCGACAATGTTTCAATCATTCCGAATAGTCTCTGTACCTGAAAAGTGTATTGTAAAACTTTGAAAAAATGGAAATCTTTTCCTCAAGAAAGTGAGCTGGAACGTGTTGGCAGGTGTGGACACTTCCATGCTGCATGGCCAATACTTCTCGATGTGAATACCACATATTATACTGCCAATACTTTATTTCTAAACATCCCATACTGGAGGTTTAGCAGGGAGTTGAGCAATATGAAGAAAGTATAGAAGTCATAACATGTGGCAGTGATGTAGAACTGGGCGTGGCTGAGCAGCATTAAGGAGCTTGCACTGTTTCTACACAATGTTACTAAGGGGAAGCGTGTAGAAAATGAAAGGGAGGGTGTTGGGCCTGGATACTTGTTCAGCTCAGTTCAGTTTATTGTCACGTGTATCGAGGTACAGTGAAAAGCTTTCGTTGCGTGCTATCCAGTCAGCGGAAAGACAATACATGGTTACAATCGAGCCATTTACAGTGCTAAGGGAATAGTTTAAGAAGATCATAGTTAAAGTAAGAGATGGTGTTGTAGGAGTAGAGATTTAAGAGTGTGGGGCGATTGTAATATGTGATTGTAGATCTGCTTCTGTGGCTAGCACACAAATAGTCGCCCAGGTTGGGCACCATCTTAGAAGCAAGTGCAGAGAAAATTTGGGGGATTCCCAAGGTAGTGATCTTGGTGTGGGCAATGATTCTGGGCTGTGCAGGGTAAATGAGGGCAGTCTTACCCAGCAGGATGACAGTGCTCGGCAATGCAGTAGCGTAACTTGTAGAGCTGCTGCCCAACAGTGGCAAGGGTTCAATCCTGACCTCGGGTGCTGTGTAAGCAGAGTTTGGACCTTATCCATGTAACTGGGTGGAACACCTAGGTGGAACATCTAGGGGGGTTGGGTTAGTGATGAGCCCTGGAGGGGATGTCAGTGAACTGTCCTAGGAGGACCGTCGGTGCGGAGTCCAGGAAGGTTAGGAGGGAGAGAGCAGTCAGTAAGAGTGCGGGGGTAGAGATTGTCCATTAAGAATGCTACAGGGATTTATATGATATTAATTATCATGAATAATTGACAAAATATATTTCAAATATATGTGTGAGATATTGCTGAAATATGGATCACAGATAAAGATATGGATGGATGAATAGAAGTATCAAAATTTATAAATACACATAGAGTGAAGCAATATATCATATCATATCATATATATACAGCCGGAAACAGGCCTTTTCGGCCCACCAAGTCCGTGCCGCCCAGCATAGTTGTAAACAATTTATTAGGTTTAATTCTGTATGGAGGAATCAAAATGTAGAGGTTATTCTGAATTTGTGTTGAAACCTTTTAGAAAGTACTTCAATTGCTGTATAAAATTTATAAAATTTATAAATTATAAAATTATATTGCAAGATTTATAATGATGTTGTGAGAAATACCTATCTATTTTGATAATAAATCCACACTTGTTGCTCACATATTTAATCATGAACATTATTTTAAAATGTGTAACAAATGTATAATCAAAGAGTTTCCAGAGGATTTTCTATCATTTATGTGGTCTCCAATTGTTTCACACTGATAAATGTGCAGATCGTTCACACTTTGATCATGAATAATGGGACGTTTGGCATTTTTAGGACTGGTTATTTTGCTTTGCTTCAGTTCAAAGCGGTTCCCAGACCCTGTGGCTTAGAATTACCTTGTATATGCAGGTTATAAAAGTAGACACAAAAAGCTGGAGTAACTCAACGGGTCAGACAGCATCTCTGGAGAAAAGGAATAGATAACGTTTCAGGTCGAGACCCATCTTCAGATCTTCTTCAGGTATATGTGGCACACATAAATGTAGTTAAATATTAAACCCTTATCAATGTTTCAGAATTCTTTTGATTCCTTTGTTCGCCCATTCATTTTTTTTATCGTATGCTGGCATATTCTTTATTGGAACTTGAAACATGGCAGAATGAATTTTTAAATAGTTCAATTAACTAGTCCCATAGATAAATGAAGGAAATGAATGGCTAATTTCCTATGCTTTGGCATCAACCTGACTTCAGCCACACAGCTGGACACAAAATGCTGGAGTAACTCAGGGGCTCAGCACAGTATTCAATAGCACAGTATTCGTATAATTCAAACTGCAGCAAAATGTATTTTAAACAATTCCCTCTTAAATAAATCTGTAAATATTCTAGGATGTAATATTGTCGGTAAGTTTTACCTCTTTAATGGGTGCGGCGTTTCTCGTTAGATGACACAGATTGATGGAATGGAGATCTCAGAAACAAGATATTTGGCCTAATGAGGCTGTGCTCGTTCTGTGACATCATGCTGTGTTTGTAACGAGGGTTCCATTGAATTGTCATTTCTCCTTAACCTTCATTATAGCATGAGTTATTCGCCATTAAGATGCAACACTTCAAAAATTCAGGTTTGATCTAAGTTAAAAGTTAACAAATGATCGGACTGAGCAAAACATGAGAGTTTTTTAAAAAATGGTACGAAAGAAGGCGATGTACATGCAAAGAGATGAAGAATGATGCTCTTAAACCACAAAACAGGTTTGAACAATAGGTGAAAGTAAATCTATTTAAAGACCACAGACTGTTTATATTTAACAATTTAATGATAGGATGGGATGATATTAGTTAAAATGACTTTTTTAATTAGGAATATTAGGGTGAAAATGTTTAATATTGAGGTACGGAGTATATACTAATGAAGATTAAGTCAGAGGAAGATTGTATACATGAGGAAGAACTTCGGTGGCAGTTTTAATTCTTCTTTGTACTCACTCCAAGGACAATAATTGAGAATTCTAATTTCAACTGCACTCCTGGGCCCACCTTCCATTTCTTGTGACTTCAGGGACCCACAAGTGTTCTTTGAGGCAATGAGGCAGTGCAGCGTAGGTTCACAAGATTAATCTCAGGGATGGAGGGACTGTCATATGAGGAAAGATTGGAAAGACTGGGTTTGTATTCACTGTTGTTTAGAAGGATGAGAGGGGATCTTATAAAGACGTATAAAATTATAAAAGGACTGGACAAGCTAGATGCAGGAAAAATGTTCCCAATATTGGGGGAGTCCAGAACCAGGGGCCACAGTCGAAGAATAAAGGGGAGGCCATTTAAAACTGAGGTGAGAAGAAACTTTTTCACTCAAAGAGTTGTGAATTTGTGGAATTTGCTGCCACAGAGGGCAGTGGAGGCCAATTCACTGGATGAATTAAAAAGAGAGTTTGATAGAGCTCTGGGGGCTAGTGGAATCAAGGGATATGGGGAGAAGGCAGGCACGGGTTCCTGCACCTATTTTTGCACCTATGTTTCTATGTTTGTCTCCCAAGATTCCCATTAGCAGTTTACTTAGCTATGGATCATTTCTTGCCTGCTGTGTCATATGAAATGTAACCAAAGGATGTTATCAAGAAGCCAGAGTCTCCCAATGTGTCGGAGGCAATTAAAGGTAACTACTGAAATAGTGGCAAAAAAATGTCACAGAGCCTTTGCTTTCCCAGTGACTCCATGAAGAGTGGCTCACAGCTACCAACAACTTCCACCATTAATAAAACATTTTTAAAAGAGTGAAATATTTAGTTAATATCAAGCAAAATTTCACATGGTCGTATCAGGATGTTAATTAGGATGAGCCGAAGATTGAGCAGTGAGGTAGATGTTAAAGAGTATCTATCGAGTGTGCCATTAAATGAAAATTAAATTTTCCTATTGGAATTGTACCTTCTCTGGTATTAGTTCATGAACTTTAGGAGACAGATCTAGGAGACGGTCTTAGTGGCTCTCAGTTCTGACTTGAAAGAGTTTTGTTTCAATCTTCATTTCAAAGACTAGGTCACATAATCTAGCTGCCATTTTGTGTGATGCAAGTCAATCATGCACTGTGTGTGCTGAAGTGTAGGTGTGCCATTTAGTGGCATCTCACTGGACCATGGCACTGTTCAGAAGAGATAGAAGAATGCTTCTTGATGTGTTGATCAGTATTTACCCCTTGGTCAATACTATTAACAAAAGGTAATGTGTTATCTGTTATACTACACCAGGCATGTCAGAATTTCAATGTTGCAATACTGATTACAAATCAGCAATGCACTAGATTGGTTGTGAGGCATTGAAAGGCATTACAGAATTGCACCGAAGATAGACACAAAATACTGGAGTAATTCAGCGGGCCAGGCAGCATCTCTGGAGAGAAGGAATGGGAGACATTTCGTATTGATACCCTTCTTCACACTAATAGTCAGGGGAGAGGGAAACTGGAGATATGGAAGGGTAAGGTGTGAAAACTACAGATCAAAGCAGACGGTGATCAAGGAAATGTAGAATGGTTCATTGTTGGCTGAGGGGAAGGTGCTAACGAGGTATACAATCAGTAAAATTAATCAAGAGGACAGTGAAACTAGTCGGAGAACTAGGGTTCACTGTCCTAATTAATTTTACTGTTTATATGCCTCGTTGGCACCTTGCCCTCAGCCAACAATGAACCATTCGACATTTCCGTGATCACCATCTGCTTTGATCTGTAGTTTTCACACCTTAATTCTGTTTGTACCTTTCCATATCTCCAGTTTCCCTCTACCCTGACTCTCAGTGTGAAGAAGGGCCTCGACCCAAAACGTCACCCATTCCTTCTCTCCAGAGATGCTACCTGTCCCACTGAGTTACTCCAGGATTTTGTGTTTATCTTCGATGTAAACCAGCATTTGCAGTTCCTTTCCAATTACAGAAATGCAAGTGGTTTGTTTCTGCATGTTCACCTGTTCTGGCTATTGACTTCCATGAAAACACCAATGCCTTCTTTATCGACATGAGGTAGAAAATGCTTGGGTAGGAAAATTTAGATTGTTTTTGGCAACTAAAGTGTGAGCTTGTTGCAAAGATAAGCTTGTTGAGGTTTTCGTGAAATGTGGGGGATTTGTGGAGCCTGGTGAGCAGATAAGTGAGATTATTCTGATAGGTAGCACAAATCGGTGAAGTGGTTTCTATGCAGTGAATTCTTTACAGGTCCTTTCCTGCACAAGTCTGATAAAGCTGCAGCTTTCTGCTGCATGTTGTCAGTTCTGCATCACCCTAATCACTTTACAAATAATCCTTCCAGCTCAGCTCAATAGTCATTTCCTTTTCTCTGTTCTTCTCATAAGATACTTCAAAAAACTAAAAAAAGAGCAAGGAGGATAACAGGAATTTTTTGCACTGCCTGAAGTGAGTTATATTTGCAGGAGTGCAGTCAGTTGATAATGCAGTTGACATTTCACAACGTTCTTCTTTCTTCCTCATGTTATCAGCCCTCAAAAGCATCCACACTCGTTCATTCTGTTACTCCTTGCGTAGGCACTTCTCCTTATTTCCCCATTTAATTTTGAGTGGCTGTCGAGGTATATTGATTTTTGCCCTCCTCGGTAGATCTTCTTTGTAAATGAGTTATGGTGTATTTCAATGTATTAACTCCAGCACAAGCACAGTGTAAGATTTTCAGTGTTAAAAGTTCCAATCAGGTTTCAACTTACCTCTCAGTTGTTGGTTCAGAGCAGTTAAATGACGGGTATGTCTGCTACACACTGGACACTGCACAATTTAGAGTCGAATGTGGGGTGCCAATTGTTAATTGAAATGATAAAAGCAATTGATTAATAACTGGGGGGGTTCGGACTGTTCTACCACCGGAACGAAGATCTGTACGAAACACACACTGATGGGTCAAAAGTTCTTCTCTGCCTTATTTAAAATTTGGTCCAATACAGTTTTCAATATTTTTCTTGATGTAGACTCGCATCTCAAAACTAACATGCTGAGAATATCACTCAGCAGGAGTGGGGCTTGTTTGTGTTGGACTGAGCATGGAGGTGGTGAATGGTGAGGTGATGGGGGTTTTAATCAAGAGTGGTAAAGGTGTCCATGCTCTGCATTTCACAATGCCTTCTGTCCGATAAGCCTAGTCACACTCGCCCCTGGGAAAGTTTCATACTCCAGTGCTAACATGTCATTTTCACTGCAATGTTTAATCGTAAAACAATGTATTCTAAAACCTCTACAGTTGAATCACTGGATACTGATGATAATTATTTTAATGTTTTTTTATCAAATTTGGAATGAGATTATTTGTTTTGTTGTTTGTTCCTGAAAAAGGGTCTCGATCCGAAACGTCACCTATTCCTTTTCTCCAGAGATGCTGTCTGACCCGCTGAGTTTCTCCATCTTTTTGTGTCTATGAGATTATTCTCACTGTATGCAGTTAAGGACATAAAAAATAATGGAATGTTACAAATTCAGTGTATTTGCTATCTGTTGGCCTAAAAACTGGATAGGTTAAACATTTCCTCGCATTTGAGAGAGTGAACAGAATTCCAGGGGGCTGATACAGGAAGATAATTTTTCAGTAGCACATTGGAGGGTCAATCAGGATAAAGCAAGAAAAGCTGCTAGTTGTCATTGAAATTGTGATTAGGTTATAATCTGGTATTGAGATTGTTTGAACATGCTGAGGATAATCCTGGACTGTTGAGTCAATATGGTTAATAATTCCAGAATCTTGTATGTTTAACAATTCCAAAATCATTAGTTTACAAGTTTACCACTGATCAACTGGCTTATAAAGGACAGCTACATGTCATGGAGCCAATTTGGGAACAGGCTCAATGGAACAGAAAATTACACTCTAGACCTTCGTGATACAGCGTGTAAACAGGCCCATCGGCCCATCGAGTCTTTTCCGCCCAGCAATAACCTCATGCACCCGCACTATCCTGCCCACTAGAGACAATTTGCAATTTACTTACAAACCTGTACGTCTTTGGCACATGGGAGGAAACCAGAGCACCCAGAGAAAACCCACTTGGTCACAGGGAGAACATACAAACCATACAGACAGCACCCGAAGCAAGGATTGAACCCGGGTCTCTGGCACTGTGAGGCAGCAACTCTACCACTGCGCCAAAAATTTGTTGAGAACTTTTTAAATATTTGCCAATGTTTGCCTGCTGATAATCTTTTTGACTCCTTACTGAAAGAGAGAAGAATTCATCAACGTTTCCTTCAGTCCATGGCAATAGGGATAGTGGGCGCAGGGATTGTCCTGCATGGAAGGTTTCTCCACATGCAGTATTCAGAGACTGCACTTGTGCTGCATCACTCATTATACAGTACAATTATTGCTGGCTACCTCCAGCCAGGCCAGAGTCCTCGAGGGTCGGTGTGTCCCACCAGTAACCACAGGGCAGCACGGTGGCGCAGCAGTAGAGTTGCTGCCTTATAGCGCTTGCAGTGCCCAAGACCCGGGTTCAATCCCGACTACGGGTACTGTCTGTACGGAATTTGTACGACTGCATGGGTTTTTTCGAGATCTTCGGTTTTCTCCCACACTCCAAAGACGTACATGTCTGTAGGTTGTAGATGTTTTACAGGTTTGTAGGTTAATTGGTTGGTATAAGTGTAAAATTGTAAATTGTCCCTCGTGTGTGTGTGTAGGACGGTGTTAATGCGAGGGGATCACTGGTCGGTGCGGACTTGCAGGGACTGTTTCCGCACTGTATCTCCAAACTAAAAAACTAAACTAAACTAAAGTTCTTCAAGAGCCTGCCTAGATTCCACTGATCCCTGGTGACCATTCTCCTTCCCCCATCTCCCATTTCCTGTTTTTTTAGCATCCATTCATTTTCTAAGCAGAATCCCCAGCTGGAGCCGTGCAGCTTGTATTGTGATGTGTGCCATTCGCAACTGGCTGCTTTTTAACCGTGCAAGTTGCATGGTTATGTTCCAGCAGCTGTGAGTACCTGCAATAATAGGTTATAGGATTGCATCATGTTAGTATGGACATTACAAGCTGAAGGGCCCATTCCTGTGCTGCAGCTTTCTATGTTCTTTGAAAATACTGGAAATATTCAACAGGTCAGGGAGGATTTGTGAAAAGAGAAACATAATTAACAATTCTGAGACCCTTTGTCAGAACTGGGAGGAAAAAAAATAAAATCCCAGTTGCAGAGGAGGCAGGTGAGAGATGTGTAGAACAATGGGAATGTCTCTGATAGGGTGAGATCGTAAATTAACGTGGCATTTGGAAGCACACTATGCTTCTTTGTCAGTGCTATGAGTTGCTGATAGCAGAGTGTGACAAAAGTATGAAAGTAAATGACTGGTTAGATGTCGAGGAGGCTATTTCCAATTGGAAATGGAACTAACCATGAAATGTCTCAGGATGAGGAATCAACTGCCTTGGACTGTGTTGAGACGTTTCATTCTTTACAGAAGCACACAGATATGGAAGGAAACCGGAATACCTGGAGGAAACCCACGTGGTTACAGGGAGAATGTGCAAACTCCACACAGGCAGCACCCAAGGTTAGGATTGAACCCGGGTCTATGGCAGCAGCTCTACCTGGTGTGCCATTGTGCCGATTACTGTACAATGAGAAACTGTGTCGAGTAGGTCTCCATTTAAAAGAGTCCAGAAGAATGAGAGGACTGGTTAAAATGTATAAGATTCTGACAGGATTTAACAGGCTGGATACGGTGAGGATGGTTTCCTCTGAATGGGTTGTCTTGTACTGGTGACACAATCTTAGGATAGGAGGATAAAACATTTGGGATTAGGATAAGGAGAAATGTCGTCATTTAGAGGGTGGTGAACCTGTGGAATTCAGTAGTGAAGGCTATATTTAAGAAGGAGATAGATTTTCAAATACAAATGACATCAAGAGGAGTAGACAGAGAGAACATGGGAATATTGGACTCAGATAGGGTCTTAGTCACAATCATATTAATTAGTGGAGTGGCTCATAGGGCTGTATGGCATATCTTGTTTCAATTTTTTCAAACTTTCTACTTGTCATTGTTTGTTAAAGCTGATCCCTTTGGCACTATTGCAGATGAACTGTTTCCAGCATACAGTAGGTTACTATTGTGACACGGACCATGTTTTCTGGGTTAATTGTTCGTTGAAGGGTAAATATTGACCAGGGAGAATCTGCTCTTCTTTCAGCTGCCATGAGATATTTTACATCCACTTAGAAGGAAGGTGATGGTCTCAACTTACGATCTGTGGATTTACTTATGTTCTACACGTGACTTGTTTTCTAATTGTGTTTTGCACAATGCCTTTCCTAGCATCGGTTTTATTGTGTTTGCAGTAATGTCTTGGTTTTGCAGTCTTTTCCTTTTGACTTTCTTGCAGAATGTATGTATAATTTATGGCCTGTGTATTGTCTGAGTCTATGTGCCCTTTATGCTGCTGCAGGCAAGATTTTCATTGTACCTGTACCTTACTTGTGGATTTGACAATAAATTCAACTCAACTTGACTCAAATGGAAGATTGACAATGCAGTGGCCTCTCATTGTGCCAGCCTAGATTTTTAAGACTAGGATTTAGACTGGGAGGTGAGTTGGTGATTCACCATTGACCCAATCAATGTGATTCCTCTTTATATGATTACTGTTCCAAAGCAAATTGCTATCTTGAGATAGATGTCAGTGGCTAAGAAAATTAACAAGAGAAATCATATGTCTGACTCCTAAGTATTGTGGAGAATGAGAAATCCACAGGATTAGCCTGAAAACTTGCAATCAAACCAAAACTACCAAATGCATGAGCAGAAGATAGTTTTAAAACATGGTATATATGTTTTTATATATGTAAGATATACAATGTATGATTGTATATTACATTTTATACTATGTTAGATAATAAAAAACATTGCATTGTGATAATGATTGCATTATGATTAAGGAGACATAGAGTTGTAGTGCACATAAAAGGCCCTTCGGCCCCACCATGTAATGCTGACCTCCCCCATCTTCAGTAATCCCATTGCCCACCATATCTGTACTTGTCTTATCTGCTTAAGTGTCTTTTTAAAGTCCTCCTAAACGTAGTGATTGTATCTAAGGCAGAGGAGATTAGTTTAACTTGGCATATTGTTTTTTGCACAGACATTGTGGGCTGAAGGGCCTATTTCTGTGCTGTCCTGTTCAATGTTCTATCTATTTGGTTCCACCACTTCTTCTGGCAGTCTGTTACAGGTGTAACATATGATTATTAATCAACATAATATGATTATATCCTGTTATCTTTGTTGACAATCCTTCAGTTCAACATATGTGCTTTAGTGAAGATTTTAAGTTCAATAAATAAAAACATTAAATTAATAATGTAATAGAATAATATGGTAAATTTGAGACAATGAATTGAATACTTTATGCTGATATTTGATATTTTGTTAGTCGTTATTGCAGTGCCCTTGAAGAGTTGGCGTGTGATTCATTATTGTGTCCTCTACCTCTGTATATTTAGATGGTCGCAGTGGAAATATAAAACTGCAACACGAGCATTATTTAGCACACCTCCTCAAATTATAAATCTGAAACTTTGTGTTCCATATATCTTACTTTTACACATTCATTCCTGTTCTTAGAATGGTCATTAATTGGCTCCAGAACCAGGGCTACAGTTTAAAAATAAGGGGTAGGCCATTTAGAACGGAGATGAGGAAAAACTTTTTCACTCAGAGAGTTGTAAATTGGTGGAAATCTCTGCCTCAGGCATTGGAGGCCAATTCTCTGGATGCTTTCAAGAGAGTTAGATAGAGCTCTTAATGACAGTGGAGAGGGCAGGAACGGGGTACTGATTGTGGATGATCAGCCATGATCATATTGAACGGCGGTGTTGATTCGAAGGGCCGAATGGCCTACCCCTGCACCTATTGTCTATTGTTAATGTAAAAGTTAATAAAATTATATTATATATTTAAAAGAAATGCACTGATTATAACTAATTTTATTAGTGTACTTATCAGATTGTTCAAAGACCAGAGGCCCCATTCATGTTTTGAGCTGAATATATACAGGGCATGTGAGGAAATGCTTCTTTAGAGTCATCGAGCTAAGTAGCATGGAAACAAGCCCTTTGACCCAACTCATCCATGCTGATCAAATTACCTGATGGAGTTAGTCCCACGTGCCGAGGCCATGAACCTCCAAATCTTTCCTATCCATGTACCTGACCAAATGTCTTTGAAATGTCGTAATAGTACTTGCCTCTCCCACTGTCTCTGGCAAACTTGGGGAGTTGCCATGATCGGCATCTCACTGCTTGTACGGAAGGTGGAAATGGAAACAATCAATGGTTTCTAAAGGGAATTTGTGAAAGATAATCAATAATTGACAGGACTCTGGGGCAGAAACGGATAAATTGGGACATGGGATTAGTCTGCAGAGAACTGGCATGGACTCACTGGGCCTGTAGCCATATCAGTTCTCTGATTCTCTCTTTACACACAACTGTCGTAATAAAGCCAGTCAACCTACAAACAGTATATCTGATGTCGTGCAAATATGTCATTGTTTCTGAAAGGGTCAAGAATAGAATAAAGCAGGAGAGGCCAATGGCTCGTTGTGCGTCCCGTTGGCCATTTGCAAAAGCAGGATGAATCTGGATTCAACCACTCATTCCCATCCCTCTTTTTTTTCAATCCTGCTGCATTTGAACACATAATATTTTAGACATGTAACCAATGGTCACAATGGAAATTTAGAAGTTGTGGTGAGCAACTTTCCAACATTAAATTTGTGCTCCCTTTGTTCTGATGTTCACCTTTGAATGATGAATTAATCTGATTCTACCCCACTGGAACAAACACTAGATTGGTTCCATCCTGCAGACAAAACGTGTTTTGCGACCAACATCTCCAAAGTATGTTCTTTATTCGTGCAGGCAGTAATCTTCAGCTACCTCATTTATGACAACTATTTGTGGGATGCAGTGCCACAATTACAATGATAAACTGGAAAGGCTGAAACTTTTCTTGAAAGAAAAAGGATTGAAAAAAGATTTGGTAGAAGTATATAAAATGATGTGGTATCTGAACAGAGTAGATAATGGTAGGCTATTTCCATGGTGGAGGTGTCAAGGGTTAAAGGTGACAGGTATAAAGCAAAGAGGAAAATAATTAAAAATGACGCAAGAAAAAACGTTTTACGCAACACGAAGTTGGAATCTGGAACACACTGCCTGCAGATGTGGTGGAGGCAAGTTCCACTGTGGCTTTCAAGAGAGAATACACAAGATGGAGAAAAATTTACTAGGCTACAGGGTCAGGTGGTGGAACTAGTGAATTGTGATGATAGAGAGCTGGCACTGACAACATGGGCCAAATGTTCTCCTCCTATACTGAACCATTCTGCGAGTCAATAAATGGCATGTTGTACTCTTGTTAATTCAGACATTGGTGCCGGGTGAGTGATCCCTAATTTGTACCAGAATTTGGTAGTTCCATAAGCTAGGGTAATGTCCAATTCACCACCACCATATTGTGGACATTGGACTTTGTCTCTGGAACTGATGCGCTACAATGCTGAGAAATATATTCTGCACTCTGTACCATTCCACCCCCTTTGCTCTATCTATTATACTTGAGTTTGACTTGATTATATTTATGTGTAGCATATCTAGGCTGTTTGGATGGCATGCAAAACAAAGCTTATCACTGTGCCTCGGTACATGTGACAATAATAAACCTAAGCCTAAAACTTACATTAAACACAGTAAGCACTGGAGATACGGGGTAGGTGTGGCAGCATCTATCTGTGAGAGCAAAACAGATTTAACATTTCAGGTTGAAGATCTTTATGGAAGTTGGGAAAGTAAGAGAATAATAGGTTTAACGTCAGGGGGGGGGGGGGTTAAACACAAAAGATTTATGATGAAGGAGTTATTTCGAGAGGAAAGTGGGTGTAAATGGAGAGAGGAAAGAAATAAAAGACCAATCTTACGGAGGTGTTTGTGGAAGAAGCAGAATTATTTTCCAAAGTTCCCGGTAATGAATGCTAGATATCTATATACTAAAACTCTCGTTTGTTTGTTTGTTTGTTCCTGAACTACAGCCAAAACGGTACACGATAGCGCGACAATTTTAGGCCCACCTTCCTCACGTTCAGCATTTGGTGCTAATGGAAGAAGTTTCATTGAAATCGGTGTTATATTTTTAAAGCTATTCACATTTTTAAGTTTAAATCTATCTCCTGGGGAGGGTGGAGGGAGGGGGCAGGGAGAGAGGGGGGGAGGAGGGAGGATAAGGGGGGTTGAGGGGGATGGAGTGGGGGAGGGGAAGATGGGAGGGGGTTGGAGGGAGGGGGGAGGGGAGGGGGGAATGGAGAGGGTTGTGGGGAGAAGGGGGGAGGGGAGGGGGGGGGGGAGGAGAGGGTGCTGCACCAATGCAGGAAAGGTTTAGGCCAATGGGTCCACTTGGTCTAGTCTGAGATAAAAACAGACACAAAATGCTGGAGTAACTCAGTGGGACAGATAGCATCTCTGGATAGAAGCAATGGGTGACGTTTCGGGCCGAGACTTTGGCTGAGATTAAAAAGTAAGACATGCACTTCAATGATACTTTACACAAGGGTTGAGTGTCGTAAAATGATTGACAGCCAGTGAAGTACATTGCTGAGGACACACTGCAAGTGAAGGCTTGAGGTAGGGATGAAAGTGGAGATGAGGAAAGAGTTCCTTTTGTTATTGACAAAACTAATGAATGGAGAAGGGTCCTTAGTCAAAACAATAGATGAGAGTTTAAATATATTTCACTTAATGGAGGAAGGATTTCGAGGAGAGTCGTTCTGCAGGAAATGTGTGCTAA
The DNA here is from genome assembly GCF_053455715.1 of Rhinoraja longicauda. Taxonomy (NCBI): domain Eukaryota; kingdom Metazoa; phylum Chordata; class Chondrichthyes; order Rajiformes; family Arhynchobatidae; genus Rhinoraja; species Rhinoraja longicauda. Next base: position 45,306,810 of record NC_135966.1, read on the forward strand.
CTTCACCTTGATTCACCTGTCAGATTCACCAATGCAATTGCAAAGTAGTGTTAACATGATAGACACAAATTGTTGGAATAATTGCTGGAGATGCTGCCTGTCTCACTGAGTTACTCCAGCATTTTGTGTCTATCATCAGTGTGAACCAGCACCTGCAGTTCCTTCCTACATATAGTATTAATATGACATGTCTTTTGTGGATTGGATACGGATTCATGAGTTCGGTGCAGTGAGAGTAACTCTGGTGATAAACCAATGATCAGCTTTGTTTCCTTCAAGACTGGGTCAGCCTCCCTTATATAAAGTGGAAAGAGGTGGGGAATGTGGTTCAGATCAGGAGAAGGCTGTGATCTAACAGGCTTGGCTTGGTTTTTTTTTATATCAAAAAATACTTTATTCAAGTGATTCAAGCAGACTAAAGAGCCACAATGAACAAGTCGGCAGACAACGGGGGTAAAAGCGTGCCCAACGTCGCCCTCATCCTGATGGCCACCTTCGTGTGTGGCTGCATCAGACGGAGCGTAGAGCCAAGGCGCATGGGCACCAAGTGCCACTACCTGCTGAGGTTCTACCTGTCCCTGGTGTTGCGAAGGATGGGCCTGGCACAGATGCCCCGCAATGTGCCAGTCAGCTGGACATTGCCGCACCATCTGTCGCTCGTGGAAAGGTTCTTCCGGACCAACACCTTTGACCACAACTAGCTTGGCTTGTTTTTTTTTATATATCAAAAAACACTTTATTCAAGTAATAAATATTTGCTTACAAAACATCTTTTTTAACAAACCCATCCGACATTTCCGGAGGTTACACATTCGATACAGGCATTCACTTCCAAATTTACAGACATTTACCCAGTATCCCTTATTTGGAGGGGCGTCTCCACCACACCCTGCCCCCCATGTCCAGCAGCGGAAGGACCCTAGACTGTGGTCCTGCCCCACAGAGCCTTGGCGTTGGCTGCACCGAGCTTCAGTGCGTCCTTCAGCACGTACTCCTGCAGTCTGCAGCGGGCCAGTCGGCAACATTCCCCGATGGACAGCTCGCTCCGCTGGGAGGTCAACAAGGATCGGGCAGACCAAAGAGCGTCTTTCACCGAGTTGATGATCTTCCAGCAGCACTCGATGTCAGTCTCTGAATGCGTCCCTGGGAACAGTCCGTAGATCACAGAGTCCTCTGTGACGGAGCTGCTCGGAATAAATCGTGACAGGGACCCCTGCAGACCTCTCCAGACTCTCTTGGCAAATCCACACTCTGTGAAGAGGTGGGCCACCGTCTCCTCTACGTAGCAGCCGTCCCGAGGGCAGTGTGCGCTGGTAGTGAGGTTCCGGCGGTGCAGGAAGGATCTGACTGGGAGGGCTCCCCTCACCGCCAGCCAAGTCAGGTCTTGGTGCTTGTTGGTGAGTTCTGGCGATGAGGCATTTTGCCAGACAAGCTGGGCAGTCTGCTCTGGGAACCACGCCACAGGATCCATGGAGTCATTCCCCTGCAGTGCCTGCAGGACGTTCCGTGCTGACCACTGCCCGATGGACTTGTGGTCAAAGGTGTTGGTCCGGAAGAACCTTTCCACGAGCGACAGATGGTGCGGCAATGTCCAGCTGACTGGCACATTGCGTGGCATCTGCGCCAGGCCCATCCTTCGTAACACCGGGGACAGGTAGAACCTCAGCAGGTAGTGGCACTTGGTGCCCACGTGCCTTGGCTCTACGCTCCGCTTGATGCAGCCACACACGAAGGTGGCCATCAGGATGAGGGCGACATTGGGCACACTTTTACCCCCGTTATCTGCCGACTTGTGCATTGTGGCTCATCGCACCCGGTCCATCGCCGACCCCCAGATGAAGTGGAAGACGGCCCGGGTGATCCCCGTGGCAATGTGATGGGTCTCCAATTCCTTATATCATTCATCTCCCCCTTCTGCTTGTAGATTAGGGTGATGCTGCCCTTCCTCATAGAGTCTGACATGCTGCCGGCTAGAAGTATGTCGTTGTACACTTCCAGCAGGTCCGGGCCCACCCAGTCCCACAGAGCCGAGTACAACTCTGCCGGTAAGCCGTTGCCTCCGGGAGTTTTACTCGAGTCAAAGGAGCGGATGGAGCCAGTCAGCTCCTCCAGGGTCAGTGGTTGGTCCAGACTCTCCCGCTTGCTGTCGTCCAAGACTTCCGTGATGGAGGACAGGAAGTTCTGGGAGGCGGTGCTTGTACTCTTCTAGAATTGGATAGTTATAAATTTATATCGTTTTCAATCAATGACATTTCAGTCACCTACAAGAGCAAGGACCACTGTGGGGCCGGAGAGAGATGTAGAGATGTGTATAAATGAACAAGGTTTTTGTTGATTTACTGTCTGCTAAATCCCACGGTGCTATTCTTTGCTCCCTCCAGAGCAGACCCACGTCCTGCCCATGACCATCTCTGAGAACCCAACAGGCCACTGCATTGAATGACATTTGTAGAAAAAAGGTTACACCTTCAATGGGAAGCAAGACTCTGTTTCTTTGTCGTTTCTTGCTCATGGGCCTTAACTCACTTTTTGAATTTAAATAAATCAGCAGGTTGTGCTTTGACAATTGTTTTGATGCTATCTGTTTATCAGATTATCCGATGAGATTCTGTGTCCAGTGCATGTGTGTTTTTGTGGTTCATTTACATTTGTCATAATTTTTAGATTGATATCTTTTCAATAAGTCTCCTGTTATATATTTCACAAAATCTTTTTGTCCAAATACAATTTAGTTTCTATTCAAATTGCTGTAACGTTTACCAAAAGTTTTAATTGATTTGATACCCAGTAATTTTGCACCAGAGGTAAGTGCTTTGAAGATTTACAGTATAAATATCATACAATTTAGTTTCCAGTCAGTTCATTATGTAAGGCACTTTGTTCTGGGGAATGTGTCTGCCTAATAACAACAAATGAATACTAAATGTATGTCTGTCTCTCTGTTTCTCACACTTATATACACTCAACTATAGACACACTGACACACACATACACTGATATACAGACTTGCCTCGAGGCACACACACACTGATGTACACACATACACACACAGAAACAGACTCAACTATAGGCACACCCACACACTTCTTTCCCACTTCTCATCAATCACTTTAACACCATTTTGTTTCACTCCTTTCTCATGAATTTCCATCACACTTTTAGATGACAACATCTTTAACTCTGTTATATTAATTTTATGTTGCCTATTTCTACCGGACCTCCCTGAAAAAATTATAGTTGCTGATTCAGCTTAAAATAGAGCATCTTTTCACAGACAAAGGTTTGTTCTCCTGAAACTATATTGATTGCAAAACATTTATGACTCTTTTAATCCTAATAAGTTGTTCCAGCATGTCCTGTGCCCCAACTTGAATGAATTATTGAAACAAAAGCATGCTTTATTGAATGAGGTTGAAAAGCTCTTATGCCTTGGAGTATTAATTTATCTGCTTAGCCGCTGGTGTGACACAGACATAATCTTGTCTGGTGCTTCAGGACCCATTTTATGGTAGCTTAGTTCACTTTAGGTTGATTCCATGATGCTTTTGCACTGGCTAATTATTGCATCCTTGGTGGGATTAAACGCTGATGCCTGTCCTTGTATGTGGATCCCATTAATGTAATTGGGTATTGATGGATTACAGTGCTGCTTATGCACAGCGTGGACACTAAAAGCAAGACCACGGGCAAACCTCCGCCAATCAACCCCATCGCACTCTCTCTCCCCTTGGTAAACCATCCCTTGAATCTGCTGTGCTGGATATAATTTTCAATGCAGGGAATATTTTCGAAGCATACCATACATTTAAAAAATTTCCCAAGTTTCAATACATGTAATCTGAGGGGAATACTTGGCCTAGATTTTTTGTTGCATAATGCAACATTTATGTGCGCCTTTATATAGCAAAGCAACAAAATTGTTGGATCATATCTGGAGATTTGGACTATTGATGCAGAGACAGGAGTTCAAACCACACAATGCCAACTGTGAGATTTAACTTCAAATAATTATGTCCATTTGGCAAAGCTAGTATTTGTAATCATGACAGTAAAACTCTGGATTGTCCTGTCTTATTCTTCTTAAATTTGAGGGAGCAGAGTTATGAATTATGCAGTTGCCTCAGACCTCTGGTGACCCAGGATTATTCCTGACCTCCAGCAGTGTCGGAGTAGCATTTTATCACTGTGACCACATGTGTTTCCTTTGGGTGCTCTGGTTTCCTCCAGTCTAAAGACGTGTGGATTGCTAAGCTAATTGCCCTCTGTAAATTGCCCATAGTGTCAAGGAGAGTGGTAGAATCTGGAGGGAGTTGACAGAAATATGGGAAGAATAAAGTGGGATGAATGTAACTCGGTGGAGACACAGTGGGCCAAGGGTCCTGTTTCAATGCTGTATGATTCTATGACTGAAATCTGCCCTCCATAGTAACTCCAGCATAGACGGAACTCCCGATCCACAATGTGGTTGACTTTGCAATTCAGAGTAGTTCAGGAATAGATATAAAATGCTGACCTTGCAGGGACATGTTCAACCACAGAACAATGGACTCAAAGCAAATTAAATTTTTATCAGAAAATTGATCACTAATGGGTACTTACTGCATCACTTACAAAGCTGCCTCCAGGTCCTCCATGTTAATTCAGCCGTGCACTTATGGAGTCCATCACGTTTGTACTTTGCTCCCAAGAAAAGTCTTTGTGCAATCAGGCCACTTGTACAGAAGCTTGCTTTCACAACCAAAATGTAGACTGCTTCAGAGACTTCAACCTGACCTGCGAGACTAGGTTCTACGCTGTGGAGTCCAGTTCAGTTCTCTGTCAGCACCTATTGAATGTTGGCCATACTCAATTAATAATGCAGGCCTCCCTTAGGAACCCCCGGCCCCAACCTCCTCAAGAAAACCCCCTCACTGCCACAACACGACAGACTGATCATAAACCTGATTCCCCCCCCCCTACCCACCCCATTAAGTTACCAATCATTATCTCCCCCCCCCCAGCCCCAAATACTTACCAATTCACCCGTCCCCAGTTCAAAATAAATTCTAGGCCCAAATATTCTCGCTTACAGTAAATGTCACTAACATATAAAAGTTAAATATGGGCGGCACAGTGGTAGAGTTGCTGCCTTACAACACCTACAGCACCAGAGATCTCGGACTACGGCTGCTGTCTGTATGGAGTCTGTACTCCTGTGACCACATGGGTTTACTCCGAGATCTTAGTTTTTCTCCCACATTCCAAAGTCACACAGGTTTGGAGGTGAATTGGCTTGGTATAAGTGTACATTGTCCCAAGGGTATGTAGGGTAGTGTTAATGTGCAGGGATCGCTGATCAGCGTGGACTCGGTGGTCCGAATGACCTGTTTCCACGCTGTATCTCGAAACTAAACGAAACTAAAAATTGAGCGTCAAATGGTTAGTCAAAAACAATATCCCATTATCCTCAGAGAGCCATTGTAACAGAATGAGACCAAGTGGCAGTTTTAAAATGCAACAATTCCAAATACATTAAAAAAAACACCACCCTTATTTCTCAAGGTAATGTTGTGAATTGATTAAAGGTATTTGAGGTGGCTATTTTTATAATTTCAGTAATAAGCTGTTGTGTGGACTGGATTCTTTTAACACAGTCCTTAGTGGATTCCCTTCAAGTTGTTTCATAATGGTTGCCTCACAGCCTGAAGTGCCAGCTACAAAGAAATATTATTTGATTTTGCCAATCTATTTGTCTCTTGTAAGAATATTATGCAAAGCACATGATTATAACATTCACTGAGGTCTTCATAATGTCGGTTATAATTACAACATCATAGCAGGATGATACTTATGAAAATATTTATCACTGAGAAGGCATATGTGATTTTCCTTGGCATGTAATATTGTTTGGCAGGCAAGCACAATGTAGAAATCAAGTTACAGAGCTGGTGGTTCAAGAAAATCCCAGTTCATTCTGTAGGAACAGCTGTATATTTGCCTATCAATGGATAATGTTGATAGCATTCCATATCGTGGGATTCATTTCTAACTGAAGGCAGTCATTGATGACAGGATTCATCAAGGTCTTCAAAATGTCGGCATCGGCTCTGGCTGTCAGAGGTAAAAAACATACACATCGTCAAACCTCCAACACGTTACAAAGCTCACGGTCTACCAAGCAATATTCATTCCTGCCCTCCTGTGTGCTGTCGAGACATGGACTACCCACAGCAGGCATCTCAGAGTAAGGGTGTGTCCTGCAAAACCCTCCAAAACCACTGGCAGGATAAGTGGACCAGTCACTGTCCCGTCCCTGGCAATATGCCAACACTGAGGCACAAAGCACACAAGCAACCAACGTCAAGAAGTCATACAGCATGAGAATAGGCTCCTCGCCCACCAAGACCGTGCCAACCATCAAGCACATTAATCCTACACAAATGACCCCACATTCCTATCAACCACCCACAGATTCTGTTGCCTCCTTACACATGAGGGACAAATTACAATGTTTAATTAACCACGGTGGTGTAGTGGTAGAGCTACTGCCTGACAGTGCTCGAAACCCGTGTTCAATCCTGACTATGGGTGCTTGCCTGTACAGAGTTTGTTCCCCGTGACCTGCGTGGGTTTTCTCCGAGATCTTCGGTTTCCTCCCACACTCCAAAGATGTATAGGTTTGTAGGCTAATTAGCTTGGTATAAATGTAAAATTGTCCCTAGTGTGTGTGGGATAGTGTTAATGTGCGGGGATCGCTGGTCGGTGCGGACTCGGTGGGCCAGAGGGCCTGTTTCCGCGCTGTGTCTCTAAACTAAAGTAAACTAAACCTGCCAACCTGCATGTCTTTGGGAAGTGGGAGGAAAGTAAAGGACTGTACTCAGAACATTGTCATGGCAAATATTACTAAGAAGAGTTTTAGTAATGGTAATAAGTAGTAAGGCTTCTGCGATGTTCATGAAATCTTCCTGAAAAAACTCTAACATCCCCGTTAGAATCCCTAGGTGAAATTGCTTTTTCAATGTGAAAGATACATCCTCTGGATGCGCTGGGACACGTCCTCAGTGATGTTACCTGGGGTCATGGGGTGTTTCGGGTCTCACAACATCAGACACCCTCGCCCAGGCGACCCAGCCAGGTTGATCAGGCCCCGACTTGTATCCCAGCAGCAACCGCCCACGGATCAGCCCTCTTAATCCAAAGCCATCTAGTGGCTTTCTCTGCGGCTTCGCTTGCGGATTGAATGGCCCTCTTCTTTGCCAGCCCCGTAATGCCCAACTGGTTGAGGACTTTGCAGAGTGAGCGTCCTGCAAAGCCTCTACAGCCCACCTCTATGGGTTCATAGCATGTCTTCCAGCCTCTGTCCCGGCACATCTCCACCAGCTCCTGGTACTTTGCGCGAGCAGTTATCAGTGAGCAAACCTAACTAGGCAGTAGTGAGCTATTTGTGAGCCGCTTCCTGTATCTCAGGACCCACCTCTCAGCAATGCATCAATTAACCCAGACCTTAAATAATACAGTTTGTCTATATTTGACTACTATTTCTAAGATCTGGCTCTGCACTATTTAGCAATGTATTTTCTGAATTCCATTTGCGGTAGAATCTGCAGATCACCACATTGGTCCCATCAGCTGCCTCAAAACAGTGGTTGATCCCAAGAAACTACCCTAGTAAATGGCATTGTTATAAACCTAAGATAGATGCAGAATGCTAGAATAACTCAGCAGGACAGGCAGCATCGCTGGAGAGAAGGGATGGGTGATGTTTCGGGTCGAGACTCTTCTTCAGTCAGTGTGCCGCCCTGGATATTGTTGTTATTTAATTTCTGTCTGTGGGCCCTTGATGTGAACAAATTAATCCTGCTTTTACTGCATTGGAACAATTTGGAAAGAAAGTACAGGTAGTTCTGCTGTAACGCATGTTTTCATAACACAAATTGGATACACGCAAGTGGTGAATTAGGGAATACTACTTGCATTATGTGGCTGAATGATTATAATGCGATTTCAATTGGGAACGGGAGAACCACTTGAAAGTAACTTTGAAAATTGGAATTTTAAAGGCAAAATAAAGTTGTCTCAGATTTAAGCAGTTTAATAATAATAATAATAATGCATTTTATTTATATAGCGCTTTTCATATACTCAAAGACGCTTTACAGAGATTTTGAGAACATAGGGAAATGAATAAATAGATAAATAAGTAAATAAATAAATGAACAGAGAAAGGAGACAGAAGGTGAGGTGACCTTCAGTGGTTGAAGGCAGTACTGAACAGGTGAGACTTCAGCGATGTTTTGAATGTGGTGAGTGTGGAGGAGTCTCTAACGGTTTGGGGTAGTGAGTTCCATAGGGTGGGAGCAGCGATGGAGAAAGCCCTGTCCCCCCAGGATCTGAGTTTGGTCCGGATGTGGGGGGATAGGAGATTGGCAGCGGCAGAGCGGAGGGTGCAGGTGGGAGTGTGCCTGTGGAGGAGGTCAGTCAGGTAGGATGGGGCCAGGTTATGGAGGGCTTTGTAGGTTATGAGGAGGATTTTGTACTGGATTCTCTGGGGGATGGGGAGCCAGTGGAGTTTATAAAGGACGGGGGTGATATGGTCACGGATCGGGGTGTGGGTGAGTAGACGGGCAGCGGAGTTTTGAATGTATTGAAGTTTAGGGGAAAAAAAGGTGTTTCCCTGCAGTAATCAGACACTATTGTCACTTAAGAACACAGCTACCACTTTAACTGTGCGGGGCAACTGAAAATGACAAGCAATCACTGGTGTTGACACTTGTACAATAATACTGTATTAAATAATGTAACGTATTTATAGTATTTTAACAAAATTAATTTATGGCTCTGAAATACTCTTGCCTCTAATCTCATTTCTCCTATTGTTACAATTGTTTTTATAATATGATTTTCTATAGCTCAAGTTATCCTGTGACTAGTGGTGTGCCTCAGGGTTCGGTGCTGGGCCCGCTACTGTTTGTCATCCACATCAATGATTTGGATGAGAACATACAGGGCAAGATTAGCAAGGTTGCTGATGATATGAAAGTTAGTGGTTTTGCAGATAGTGAAGATGGTTGTGAACGATTGCAGCAGGACCTGGAACGATGGTCCAGGTGGGCGGAGGAATGGTTGATGGAATTTAATACAGAGAAGTGTGAGGTGTTACATTTTGGGATGTCGAACAAGGGCAGGACCTACACAGTGAATGGTAGGCCTCTGGGGAGTGTTGTAGAGCAGAGGGATCTAGGAGTACAGGTGCATGGTTCCTTGAAGGTCAAGTCGCTGGTAGATAAGGTGGTCAAAAAGGCTTTTGGCACTTTGGCCTTCATCAGTCAGAGTATTGAGTATAGAAGTTGGGAGGTCATGTTGTAGTTGTATAAGACATTGGAGAGACCGCATTTAGAATATTGTGTTCAGTTCTGGGCACCATGCTATAGGAAAGATATTGTCAAGCTTGAAAGGGTCAGTAAAGATTTACAAGGATGTTGCCAGGACTGGAGGGTGTGAGCTATAGGGAGAGGTTGAGTAGGCTGGGTCTCTATTCCATGGAGTACAGGAGGATAAGGGGTGATCTTACAGAGGTGTACAAAATCATGAGAGGAATAGATCGGGTAGATGCACAGAGTCTTTTGCCCAGAGTAGGGAATCGAGAACCAAGGGACATACGTTCAAGGTGAAGGGGAAAAGATTTAATAGGAATCCGAGGGGTAACTTTTTCACACAAAGGGTGGTGGGTGTATGGAACAAGCTGCCTGAGGAGGTAGTTGAGGCTGGGACTATCCCATTGTTTAAGAAACAGTTAGACAGGTACATGGATAGAACAGGTTTGGAGGGATTATGGACCAAATGCAAGCAAGTGGGACTAGTGTAGCTGGGACATTGTTAGCCGGTGTGGGCGAGTTGGGCCGAAGGGCCTGTTTCCACACTGTGTCATTCTATGGCTCTATGACTCTAAACGCAGTTGTAATGTTACAGCAGAACCACCTATATGCATTGGTCATGAAGCAAGGTGCAATGTTGTATGGTTGAGCTAACTACATGGTAATGAAGGGTGATTACCCAAAACGGCACCTATTCCTTTTCTCCAGAGATGCTTTCTGACCCACTGAGTTACCCCAGCTTTTTGTGGCTACCTATGGAAATGAAGTATTTTTTTCCCTTTAACTTAAATAATGATTATTGGAAAATACTTGTTACCTTTGGCTCATTCCTCATTCATCCTACTTCTACATTGTCTGGTAACAGCTTAGTGCTGATGACCGAAACAACATCATGTCTCACACATTGCCACCATCTGTACCCACTTTTATAATCCTCTTAAATAATGTTCATTGTCGCAAGGATGGTGACAAGGAGCAATGATGAGGATAAATAGACCGTGAATGTATGCTTCTGGTTACAAGTACAAACAAACAAATCCCAGGAAGACGTGATACAGGTATGCATTTCATACATCCTTCTTGGTTAAGTGATACAGCCACTTAACAGATGGCACAAATAAAACAAAAAGATCCATTTGTGTATGTTTTGAAAAATTGAGGAATAATTAATCATGAATTGTTGCATTTATTGTTGCATTTAGTTGCAATAGTAACAGTGCCAATATTTGCATTTAGTGAATTTGTTATTGATGCTGTTGCCTGAGAAAGGTGGCTGTGGACTTATTCGATTTTTGGACAGCATTGTGGTAAATGTTTGTGTAATTGTGATACTGGTCCATCAGTTCACTTCACATTCACATGATGCTGCAGGTGGGACTTCAGTTTACCTCCTCATTTGAAACGTTATCCCCTCTAACTCAGCAGCACACCCTCGGCACTTCACTGGTCTGTCAACTTGGGTGATGCCCTCGTGTTCTGACATGGGACGTGAACCAGGCCTCGTTGACTCTGCGGGAGAATGCTGCTAATTGAGCTAGATGAGCAGAAACAATGATTGTACCGGTAAACAGTTCCAAACACAACATGTCCTTCAAAATATCCAACGAGAAACAGATCTAGGGTTAAAACTACAGAGATAATTGGTTGATGTTTGAAACAGTAAACGCAAATTCAAAACACTGAAGATGCTGGAAATCTGAAACACAAACACAGTCCATCACGGGTTTTGTCCTCCCCACCATCGAAGGGATTTACAGGAGTTGGTGCCTCAAAAAGGCAGCCAGCACCAGAGACACACACCACCCTGGCCCTGGCCACACACTCAGCTCACTCCTGCCATTGAGATAAAGGTACAGGAGCCTGAAAACTGTATTGTCCAGGTTCAGGAACAGCTTCTTCCCCACAGCTATCAGACTATTAAATATTACAACCTCCACATAAGCTCTGAACTACCTAGACTTGAGGCCATTGGTTTTGTCTTTTTGCACTATTATTGATTGTTTTTTATGTGTGTGTATATGTTACCTATATATGTATGTGTGTGTGTATGTATATATATGTGTATATATATATATATATGTATATATGTGTGTGTGTACATATATACACTGAACAAATTTTCTCTCATTTAATGTTTACAGAGTACTATGTTTACATATTTTGTCGTGCTGCTGCAAGTAAGAATTTCATTGTTCTATCTGGAACATATGACAATAAAATACTCTTGACTCTTGCAAATGCTGGGAACTATTAGCAGGTCAGGCAGCATGGGGAACAGAGTTAATGTTTCAAACAGAAGAATCTTTATCAGAACTGTGAAAGACAAAAAACCTTGGTTTTAAGTCCTGGAGGAGAGAGGAGGGATAGAAGGGACAGAGAAAAATAAAATGGTGGGGGGGCAGCTATGAACAAGGTCACAGAGCTGATGGGTTAAAAGGCACTATAGTGTGCACAAGTGTGCTACCTGAACTGGGAGGCACTGCTGTGCGTTCACTGATATGAAGAAGCTTAGGAGTACAGCGAATCCTGCTGCACTCTATGTTGTGAACACATCAGAGCCAGATGAGTTGGCACAAGGCACCATAGAATACAAGGCAGTTTTGAAACAATACAGTGGCAACCTTGCATCATGTTTTGTTGCTGGATTAACGGAGCCTTTTTATCTCATTTTGATCTTGGGGGGTGCATGGTGTTATTAAATAGTGTCTACGGTTCACTCTGCTTCCCTGAAGCAGCCCTTCTTAAGATCTGGGTCACGAACCCCTGCCTGGTTAGTTACAGAGCTGGAGGCAACACTGTCCAGTGGGCATTGTCCACCTCAACCTGGATCCTCCTGGCATCTAACTCCCACTTCATGGTCATCAGTCTTCCTCAACCTACCCACATCAGGGAGCATCAGGGTAAAGCAATACCAGGTGACAGACTATTCTACAGGTAAAGGTGGGTGGCAGTGTTGGGGGCCAGGAGGGGGAGGTGGTGAGAGAGCGCTTGTTAAGCCACAGGTCAGCGACGGCATGACTAATGGTACTGATCAAAGATAATAGAGCAGACCAAGATAGACCACTCGACCCTAAGAACCGTAGTATGTCACGGCGCCATTTTAGTAGGCAGAAACTTGCAGAAACATTTAAAAAGAAAAATAACAAAAATCTGTGAATTTATAGATGAGATATATTCTGCATATTTATGGTATCATCACACATACTGTTCCCCAAAACACTGATTACACTACAAGAGCCATAGCGAACGGCGGGTTTTGCTTACTAAAATGGCGGACTAATGGCACTGAATAGGCGAATTCGACGGAGTGGTTCATCTTGCTCCTCTACTATGTTTGGTACTGATGAGACCAAGGATGTGTGGCAGCAACTGAAATTTTTGGAGAGACTATTTAGCCAACGTCTGCAAGTGGGGAAGGAGGTTTGTAGTGGAAGGGCAGGGCGACAGGATGCGTTGGAGAGGAAGGGGAGGGGGTATTGAGGGAGGAATGGGGAGATGGAGCCTGTTAGAGGACGGGTATTGGGGTGGGGCTCCTGAGGAAAAGGGGTGGGTCAGGGGATGTGTTCTTCAAGTCAGGGTGTGTGTGTCTGCATGCAGGGAAAGATACAACACTGTGCTGAAACCAGAGCTTTCTCACCAAACACCAAACTAGGAGCAGGAATATGCCATTTGGCCCCTCAAGACAGCTCCACCATTTAATGTGGTTGTGATTGATCTGAGGCATGAGGCAGAGAGTCGACTGTATAAAGGCTTATAAAATCATGAGGGACATTGATAAGGTGAATACACACAGTTATTCTCCCAAAGTAGGGAATCTAAAACGGCGAAGGTTTCAGAGAAGAGGAGAGGAGAACATTTAAAAGGGAGCTGTAAGGGGTTTCTGCGCCGAGCTTTCGCCCGACCTAAGGTCCCCGTGCCTTGCTCTGATCCCTTGACCAGGCCGCGCACACTGGTTCCCCATGAGTGGTTCGACCCACTCACCCCCTACGGTTCTAGACACTGGACTTAGATGCAGGAGCGTTTATGATGCAGAAAAATTCAACCAGACCAGATTTGAAGACCAGGGTTTAAATGGAAAAGGCTTTTATTGAGCGCTTGGGACTATTGTCCATGAATACTTATACAGTTCTATAAGACATATCTATAAGACACATACCGAATTACATGAATACTTTTGACTATGAATCATAAAACGCACAGTTCTACAAGACATATACATGAATACCTTTTACTCTGAATTCTAAAACGCACAGTTCTACAAGACATATACACGACTGTAAGATGGGGAACGTACGACACATCGCAAAATTGACCAACACATATTCCTTTACACACCCACGTTTATTCAAACCACCCTCCCCTCTACACTAAACTATGTCCAGGATATGCAGGATCGGGGTACATGCTCACCATGGGGCTATTACTGGGGTTACTGGCTGTTCGTGCTGCTTCTCCGCTGCTTTCCGTGAGGGTCGTGCTTGTCCCCTGAGTTTCTTCCTTCCGTTTCTTGCGTTCCTTGCAGGTTTTCTTGCAGTATTTCTACTCGAGTTGCGTGCCAGTTCCTCTCTCTTGCACTTCGCTTCTTCTTGCCTGTCTTTTCTTCCTCCTGCATCCGTTTGACTTGTGTTTCTTGCATGAGTTTAAAACCCAAAAGTCGTGGCCAGTTATACTATTCTGACCCGTCCTATCTCCCGCCAGATCTCGGGATCTCTTTGTTTAAAAGATATGTATTGAGTTTTCTCTCTGATCTGCGCTTATGTCCGGGGGTACCGGGGATGGCCAGACGGTATTAATTGGTATTTCGTTGCGAGGTGATGGGTTTAACTGGTTTCCCATCACCTGCCAGGTAGTTTTCTATGGGCTATTGTGCCCCCTTAACGAGATTAACTGTGTAGGTCGGCTTGGGGCATTGTGAGTATGCTGATGTCAGTGCCCCAGTGTCTGGACTTCGACCTGGTTTTGCAGGTTTCTGCATGGCCAATACCCATCCATTGTTCTGGCCGTGGCTTTGCAGAAACCTAGAGACTGGGCTGTAAGGTTTTTGCTTTTGTGGCTGGTCACGAGGTCCTGCGGCCATCTTAGGACCCACGGATTGTGACATCCCTTGGTAAACTGACCGCAGCCTTTCTCCGCTATCAGCCCCAGTCTCCCGTTTAAAATGTCCAAACTGCAGCTCTTTGGTTAGGTGTTGCTTGCAGAATGAGGGAAAACTTCTCAAATCTTACAGAGCTGAGACACACAGAAGGTGGTGCACGTATGGAGCGAGCTACCAGGGGAATGGAAGAGGCAGAAACAGTTACAACATTTAAAGACAGAGGCACAGGAGGTTGCAGGTGCTGGAATCTTGAGCAAAAAAAGAAACTGTTGGAAGAACTCAAAGATAGACAAACAATGCTGGAGTAACTCAGCGGGACAGGCAGCTTCTCTGGAGAGAAGGAATGGGCGATGTTTCAGGTCGAGACCCTTCTTCAGACTGAAGAAGGATCTCGACCAGAAATGCCACCCATTCCTTGTCGACCGAGATGCTGCCTGTCCCGCTGAGTTACTCCAACATTTTGTGTCTATCTTTGGTGTAAACCAGCATCTGCAGTTCCTTCCTACACATATTGGAAGAACTCAGCAGGTCAGGTGTGTTCAGTGGATGTAAATGGACACACAATGTTTCGGGTCAGGACTTTTTTTAGACTGATGGATAGATAGCTGGTAAAAGCAGGTAAGGGGTAGAGCCGGAGCTAGTGATAGGTGGATCCAGGTGATGAGGAGTTGATTGAAGTACGAGTCAATTGGGGGAGAGAAGGGTGGAGATTGTAACCAAGACTGGAGGTGAAATGCAGGTCCAAGAGGGTGGGATGGCAGGTGGAAATAAACACGGAGTGGGGAAGAATAATGACGTACCCTGGATATGGAAGGGTAGGAGATGAATGTTCAGAGGAGAGGAAATGAGCTGTTGGACATGGGCAAGGGGAGTGGAAAGAAAGGGGTGGGGAGTGGGGGGGTAGGATGGAGCGGGGTGGAAGATGTGAGTATGCGCCCATCACTTTCCCATTCACCCAGCCTCCCCCCCTCCCACTGCCCACACACACCTCATTCCAGTCCTTTCACCCCTTCCTCTATCTACTCATTTCCCACTCTCCCTATCCCAAGCCCCCCCCCAATGTTTCTTTCCCTCATCCTGTTCACTTCTACCTGCTGTCCCTCCCCCGGTTCTACATTTCACTCCACATCTTTCTTCCTGACCATACGTGCCTTTTAGCCTTCACCACCTCCAGCCTATGATTATGATCCTCACCCTTCTCTCGCCAACCTGACTCACTTGTAAATCAGTTCATGCCTACCTGGATGCACCTATCACTTGCCAGTTCTTACCCACCCCTTTGCCTTATCTCTTGCAATTAGCTATCTCCCCTCTCCTCCATCACTGACGAAGGGTCCCATGCCAAACTTTTGTCTATCCATCTCCCACCACAGAGAGTGCCTGACCGACTGAGTTTCTCCAGCAGTTTGGTTTTTGACGTATAATGGTCATTTGTACAGATACAAGAATAAGACAGGTTACTATTACATAGAGGATCCTTAGCTGTAAGATCTCATTAATCTGAGGTAATTATACTTGAACAAACCTGAAACATTATTGTTCTGCTCTGTGACATACCGATCTAAGAACAAGAATCCCTGATGCACTGTGGAATTTCCACTGATAACTGCAGTTTCCCTCTTAAATGCCTGTGGTATTTTCCCATTTGTGCTTTGTTCTACTGGGAGGCAATACTTTTGGGAGCTTTTAGAGCCCTCCATTCCTTCTCTTCCTTATTTCCATACAAAGCCCTTCCATACCATCTGGGCAGCACAGTGGTGCAGCAGTAGAGTTGCTGCCTTACAGTGCTTACAGCACCAGAGACCCAGGTTCCATCCCGACTATGGGTGCTGTCTGTACGGAGTTTGTATGCTCTTAGGTCTAAGGGAATCAAGGGATATAGGGGAAAAGCCGGAACGGGGCACTGATTTTGGATGAGCGGCCATGATCATATTGAATGGCAGTGCTGGCTCGAAAGGC
This sequence comes from Rhinoraja longicauda, assembly GCF_053455715.1. Lineage (NCBI taxonomy): Eukaryota > Metazoa > Chordata > Chondrichthyes > Rajiformes > Arhynchobatidae > Rhinoraja > Rhinoraja longicauda. The sequence continues at coordinate 45,323,217 of NC_135966.1, forward strand.
TGGATGGCCTAATCATGCATCCATTTTCTTTGTTTTCCCATGACCTGCGTGGGTTTTCTCTGAGAATTTCGGTTTCCTCCCACACTCCAAAGACGTACAGGTTTGTAGATTAATTGGCTTAGTATAAATGTAAAAATTGTCGCTAGTGTTAATGTGCGGGGATCGCTGGTTAGTGCGGACTCGGTGGGCCGAAGGGCCTGTTTCCGCGCGGTATCTCTAAACTGAACTAAAAACTAAACCATGATCCACTACACCTATATCACCTCTCACTAAGTTAAACTCTCTAAACTAAACTCACTGTCACACTGATACCTTCCTCATTTGCCTCCATTTTCTACTGTTCATTTTTTTGGAAACATCTAATAACCTAGAATAGAGCTACAAGTCTCGGTCACCCTGCATCTATGTGTCAGTAAAAGCGATTAAATCAAACTCATATGTTTGAATTTGCGCCATTAACTCATCTGTCTCGTTAAGATGCTGGATGCATTCAGATAAAGATCCTGAAGATTTGAATTTTTATGATTGTTGGTTACTCTAATTCCAATTAGTGCTGTTACTAATTCCACTGTTGCTTACATTTTCAGTGCCTTTCTGTGAAGCTTCAATTTATCTTCACTCCTCTGCCACCTTGGGGCACTGCTCTCTCATTTCTTTTTGATTAAACTTCCCATGAATTAAATCCTTTAAACCTCTGTCTACAAACCTATTTATGTGATTCACCAGATCGCTGGTCCCACCAATTTCAGATGAAGTTCACCTGGTACTGATACGAGTGCCCTATGGATCACCACCCATTGTTCCCACACCAATTTTAGTGTTATCCATTTATCACAGTAATCCTGTTCACTTCTGCTATCTGCACGAGGCTCAGATAATAATCTGTATATTTTCACCCTGGTGGCTCTGCTTTTCAGTTTTGCCCTGAGCTGCTCATAATGCCTCAACGGAACCTCTTTTCCTGGTCCTGCCTACGTTGTCAGTGTCTACATGAACCATTAACTCTGGTCTACATGGACCATGTCCTTAACCCTGGCAACAGGCAGGCAACACACCCTTCGGAACTGCCTAAACTGCAGAGAACGGTGTGTAGGAAGGAACTACAGCTGTTGGTTTACACCGAAGATAGACACAAAATGCTGGAGCAACTCAGCGGGACAGACAGCATCTCTGGAGAGAAGGAATGGGTGACGTTTTGGTTCGAGACCCTTCTTCAGACTCAGTGGAGAGTGAAACTGGGGATATGGAATGTAAGATATGAAAACGACAGATCAAAGCAGACGATGATAAGGAAATGTAGAATGGCTCATTGTTGGCTGAGGGGAAGCTGACAACGAGGCAGACAGTCAAATTAATCAGGAGGACAGTGAACCAATCGGAGAACTAGGGTGGGGAGGGACGGAGAGAGGGACAGCAAGGGTTACTTGAAGTTAGAGAAATCAAATATCATGCTGCTGGGGTGAAAGCTGCCCAAGTGAAATATGAGGTGCTGTTCCTCCAATTTGCGTGTGGCCTCACTCTGACAGTGGAGGAGGCCCAGGACAGAAAGGTCAGTGTGGGAATGGGAAGGGGAGTTAAAGTGTTTGGCAACCAGGGGATCGTGTAGGCCTCGGCCGACTGAGATAAAGTGTTCAACGAAGCGATTGCCCAACCTGCACTTGGTCTCGCCGATATATAGAGGAGTCCACACCTGGAACAGGGGACACAATAGATGAGGTTGGATGAGGTGCAAGTGAACTTCTGCCTCATCTACATAGACATAGAAAATAGGTGCAGGAGGAGGCCATTCGGCCCTTCAAGCCAGCACCGCTATTCATTGTGATCATGGCTGATTGTCCACAATCAATAACCTGTGCCTGCCTTCTCCCCATATCCCTTGATTCCACTAGCCCCTAGAGCTCTATCTAACTCTCTCTTAAATCCATCCAGTGATTTGGCCTCCACTGCCCTCTATGGCAGAGAATTCCACAAATTCACAACTCTCTGGGTGAAAAAGTCCCTTCTCACCTCAGTATTAAATGGCCTCCCCTTTATTCTAAGACTGTGGTCCCTGGTTCTGGACTCGCCCAACATTGGGAACATTTTTCCTGCATCTAGCTTGTCCAGGCCTTTTATAATTTTATATGTTTCTATAAGATCCCTCTCATCCTTCTAAACTCCAGTGAATGGATTGAAAGGACTGTCGGGGGTCCCTGGATGGAGTCGAGGGGAGAGGTGTTGGGACAGGTGTTGCATCTCCTGTGGTTGCCATTCTGCTAACTATGCTATCCCCGATGACTGCCATGTTTCTCTATTTCCGCCCACTTGAATGGTTCCCTGTGGCACCAAGCACACCTTACACGTCCTTCCTGAAGTCCCCACCCTCCTCCAAAGAGGGAGCAAAGTCTGAAATGCACACGAGTCATCTGCATGTACTAAGAGGAAGCTCTTTGGTGCAAGGGCATTCGATGAAAAGAACAGAGACGTCCTGAAACATATCTATATACTAAAACTCTCGTTTGTTTGTTTACTTGTGATCGAACTACAGCCAAAATGGTACACGATAGCTTGACAATTTTGGGCCCACCTTACTCACTGTCATCACTTTAATCACAAAGCAAGTAGTTTTTATTGAAATCGGTGTTATATTTTTAAAGTTATTCACATTTTAAAGTTTAAATCTATCTCCTAGGGAGGGAGGGAGGCGGAGGGAGGTGGGGGGAGGGAGGGAGGGGGGAAGGAATGTGGATTAGGGGGTTGGAGAGGGGGAAGGGGAAGTGGGGAGGGGAGGGGGAGGGGAGGGAGGGGGGTAGGAGAGGGTGCTGCACCAATGCAGGAGTGGTTTGGGCCCAACGGGTCCACGGTCTAGTATATAATACAAAAGAGGAGATGTTGGCACTGTCGAGGTGTACATCGGTGGATAAATGCCTGGGGCCTGACCAAAATGGACCCTAGGATATTGTGCGGAACAAGTGATGGCATTTCTGGGGCCCTGGCAGAGTTTTTTGTATCTCCCTGTATCTGTGGGTGAGATACCAGAAGACTGGAAGGTGGGTGATGGTGTGCTTTTATTTAAGGAGGATTGCAAGGACAAATCAGGGAATTACAGGTGAGCATGGCCATTGTCAGTGGGAAAGTTACTCGAGGGGGTTCTGAGAGACAGGATCCATCTACATTTGGAGAGGCAAGGACGGATTAGGGAGAGTCGATAATACTTTGTGGCTCGGAAATTGTGTCTCACAAATTTAACTGGGTTTTTAAAGAGGTGATGAAGAGGATTGATGAGGTTAGGGAAATAAACAGTGTCTACGTGGATTTTAGGTACACACAAAATGTTGGAGTAACTCAGCGGGTCAGGCAGCATCTCGGGAGAGAAGGAATGGGTGACATTTTGGGTTTCGACCTGAAACGCCACCCATTCCTTCTCTCCCGAGATGCTGCCTGACCCGCTGAGTTACTTCAGCATTTTGTGTCTGCCTTTGATTTTAACCAGCATCTGCAGTTTTTTTCTACGTGGATTTTAGCAAGTCTTTTGACCAGGTCAAAATAAATATGGTATATTTAACAATAATATAATAATAAATAATATATCTTTATTGTCATTGTACAGGGGTACAACGAGATTGGGAATGCGCCTCCCATACGATGCAATAAATTAATTAGTCAGTCAGTATTAATTTAAACAACCCAATGAAACAAATTAGAACAGTTTTAAAACAGAATAAAGTGCAAGTAGATCTGTGCCGGTTCACTGTGCGATGTGACCATCCGGCTCAGCAGGACCGGTTTATGGCAGCTATGGCCCTGGGGATGAAGCTGTTCCTGAGTCTGGAGGTGCGGGCGTAGAAGGCCTTGTATCGTCTGCCCGATGGTAGAAGTTCGAACAGACTGTTGCAGGGGTCTCTGGGTACAGGTACATCGTTCCCTTAAATTGACAGCATATGTATACGTAGTAATGAAAGAGTGATATGGAACACTTGCCTTCATCACATGGGGCATGCAGTATAAACTGTGCTCTGATGCATCCCAATAAAATGCTTTCTATGATCGGAGTTGTTGGGGACAACTTCCTAAGCGCTCTAAGGAAGTAGAGGAGTTGTACTTTCTTGGAAGCAAAGGCCTGATGAAGAGCTGGGATGTCATGTTACAGCTGTACACGATGTTGGTGAGACCACACCTGGAATATTGAGTGCCGCTTGGATTGGCCGTCTAACCAAAGGGATGTGATTAAGCAGGAGAGTTTGCAGTACTCACAAGGATGTTGCTGCAACTGGAGGGCTTGAGTAATGATGAGAGATTATGACTACAATTGCAATGTTTAAAAAACATTTTGACAGGTATATGGTTAGGAAAGGGTTAGAGGGATGTAGGCCAAATGCAAGCAGGTGGGACTAGTTCAGGTGGTACTGTGCTCTCTGATTCTAAGAACTTCATAGCAGCTGGACAAGTGAAAGACCTTTGGATCCTCTAAAGCTACTCTCTTGATTTCTGCCCACACCTCCCCCCCCCCCATTCCATTACCTCATTTGCTGTCACACCCTCAAGACCATAACCAGTGATCACATTCGAGGTTACAATGTCCCTCATGTGTGGCAGTGTCTGAAGCTCAGACTTCAGCTCATGAACTCTGAGCCAAAGTTCTTTGAGCAGTCGTAGATTTAGATGTGTCACCATGAACTGAATGAGATCCACCAGTTTGCCTGTGTTGCAACTACAACACAGCACCTCCCCATGTATCTCCATTCTATTTAATTAATTGATTTGGATGTAATTATTTTCAGTGTGCAATCTTTAGGTGTACCAACATCCCAGGTTTATATATCTTGGATTGTGTACGTCGCAGGAGAGGCTGGAAGAAACACCCTCCAATCGTTTGTAACTGGGTTTGTGTCTTCTCTCCTGCTCTCCCACATTCCTGCTCTTCATTCACTGGCCCTGTGTCCACCCACTCTCCCAGACTCCCAAACTGGAAGGGTCTCCACCCGAAACATCACCCATTCCTTCTCTCCAGAGATGCTGCCTGTCCCACTGAGTTACTCCAGTCTTTTGTGTCTATCTTCGGTGTAAATCAGCATCTGCAGTTCCTTCCTACACCCAGGATTGTTTCCCTCCCCCCTCCCACACTGCTGCTCTCCACTCACTGGGCTGATTCAATGAATCATTTCCCAGTTCACTCTGTTTGGATTTGGACCAATGACCCCTCATCAAATACTCACTTCACTCTGCACTTAATGTCAGACATTAATTACTAGCCTTGCCATTGGTGTCTACATTCCATGAAATAATACAATAAAACAAATGGAGAATTTTATTTACACATTTAGTGACTGAAAACCCCATTGCCTGTGAAGTAATGTAGTAATAAATTCATGTAGTGTTGGAAAAGCAGCAACCAATTTGCCCACAGATTCTTTCTACAAAAGGCAGCATGACAATGTATCCTTCTGTTGAGAAGGTGTCCTTACCTTCCTGACTGCGCTGCCTGTGTGAAATTACTATAAAACTAGTTCCCTCCCTTCATAATATATTAAGATAAGATATTCTTCTCCAAGTATATGCTCGCTTTTGTTCTGAAAGTTATGCACGTATTGGAGGACATTTGCCTTGGCCAATTGACCTACCAAACTTTGATGTTTGTAAGCCTTGAGATCAAGAGGCCATTGAGTCCAACCATGACTCAGACCACTGGACGGAAGTATAGGAGGGCCCTGGCCTGTAGATGAAGGGCTGAGCCAGCTCCTGCTCGTCCCCCGAGGACCAGGGAACCGGAGATGAGGAAGGAGGGAGCTGGCAATGGCAGACGCAAGAGCAAGGGCCAGTGAGAGAGTGAACCAGGGGGGTCTTACCTTCTGCACCCTCGAGGTCGGCTGCGGGGGGCACACCCGGGCACAAGGGCTGAAGGTGGCCGGGCAAGGAAAGGGAAGACAGTCGCTGACCGATCTGGATGGAGGTGGCGGCTGGAGGCCCTGTAGCAGCCTGGGACTAGCCTGGATCGGGATCCGCTCCAGAAGACCGAGCGCACGGACAGGACTGGACTTTGAAAATTGCGCCAAAGCCTGGCGTATCTTGCATGCAGTCTCAGCGGCCTATTTCAATGCACTTCGTACTAATCCGGGATTGTGCTTAGGTATGGCAATACTTTACTGAACTGTATGCAAGAAAATAATTACACTGTACATCTGTGCATGTGATAATAAAGAACCATTGACCATTGATTGAACGAGCTTCAACTGCAGCAAAAGTCAACTTAATGGTAAGTTGGGTGTTTAAAGAATCAGATCATGGCATTGAAACAAAAGTATTCAGCTTCACTCTGGATGGTTTGCTATTATTCTGAATCTATGGTCTATCACGAGGTGAGAGCACCTCTTGTATTTGCTCAAATGAAACAGGAAATGCTGGAACTAGTCACCAGGCCGACAGTGTTTGTGAAAAATTAAAGCATCTGGCCTTTTTTTTACTCTTTAGATGACTAGCCTAAAGCCACATGGCTGTACTTTTTACTGTTCATCAAGAATCAAGTAGCCATTTCTTAATTTATTTTGCTGCCTTCTGTTCTCTCCAAAGGTCCCTGAAATACCCCAGTTATCTCGCACATTAGGATGTCCTCTCTTATAGCTGCAAGTCAACTGGCGGCTTAAGTCAAAGCTAAACTCCATACTCCAGTGAGCTCAAGGTTTGCAAACGTCAAAGTTTGGTAGGTTAATTAGCCACGGTTAAGTACTCCCAGTATGTAGGTGAGTGATGGAATCTGGGAGGAGTTGAGAGACGTGGGAAGAGAATGATAGGATTAGTGTAGGATTAGCTGGAGAGTCATTGAATCTTACAGCGCAGAACAGGCCCTTCAGCCCAACTCATTCATGCAGATCAAGAAGCCCATTTATCCACATGTGGCACGTATCCCTCTAAGCCTTTCCTATCAATCTATCAAATGGCAATAACAAATGTTGTTATTGAGCCTGCAGCAGCACTTTCTCAGGCAGCTTACACACCCCCATCTGTGTACAGAAGTTGTCCCTTTTCAATCTTTCCCCTCTCACCTTAAACCTATCCCCTCTTGTTCTTGAATCCCCTTCCTTGAGGAAAGAGACTGTGCATTTATCTTATCAATATCCCTCATGATTTTATACACCTCGGCAAGGTCATCCCTCAGTCTGCTACACATCCAAGGAACAAAATCGTAGCCTGTCCACCCTCTCCCTATAACTCAGGCCCTCGAGTCCTAGCAACATTCTCGTAAATCTTCTTTGCACTCTTTCCAGCTTAACGAGGTCTTTTCTATATCAGGTAAAATCAAAACTGAACACAATATTCAGTCTGAAGACCCGAAACGTCACCCATTCCTTCTCTCCCGAGATGCTGCCTGAGCTGCTGAGTTACTCCAGCATTTTGTGAATAAATGCCTTCGATTTGTACCAGCATCTGCAGTTATTTTCTTACACAATATTCCAGGTGCATCCTCACCAATGTATCTCGAGCGAATGGACAGCAGCGTTTCATGTCAGGACCCTTCTTCAGATTCACCTTGGGTCTGGAGAAGTGTACTGACCCCAAGCATCATCTTTCAGTCTGAAGGAGGGACCCGACCTAAAACATCTTCTGAAAAGTCTGAAGAAGGTGCCGGCTCGAGAGGTTGTTTGTCCACTCCATCCACAGCTGCTGCCTGACCTGCTGAGTTACTCTAGTACTTTGTGTTTTGCTCACGATTCCAGGATCTGCAGTGTCCTGTGTCTCATCAACGTATTGAAAAACTGCAACATAACGTCCCAACTCCTATCGGCAATGCCCCGACTGAGGAAGGCCAGCATGCCAAATGCCTTCTTCAACACCCTGTACACCGCATTGTGGTGGCTGATTATCGGCACAGAGTTGATAAGCCAAAGGGCTCTATGATTCTGAACTCCATTTGCTGACAATCTAAGATAAAGTCAGGAAATGCTCGAAATACTTAACAGATCAGGCTGTGACAATGGAGATGGAAACAGAGTTAACATTTCAGGTTTACGACTCATCTTTAGATCTGGGGGAAGTTACAGGTTGAACATGTTCTAAGATGCTGAGAAAGCTGAGCATGGAATGGAGAGAACAGAAGGATAGGTCTGGTTTTGGATGGACAGCATGAAAGACTGAATAATAAAAGGGGGGTTGTACTGCGTGAAAGAGAGTGGTAACATACAACAAACCCAGAGATCACTCTAGGGAATGCAGGATATTTATCTGAAATGACCAATGAAGTGTGAAGTGAACACTGGATATCTGGATAAAGATTAAATGTTCTGGAAATGCAGGTTATGGATGCATGGGATTCAGACCGGCATCTAGAAGTGTGAAGGAAGGAACTGCTGATGCTGGTTTAAACTGAAGATAGACACAAAAAAGCTGGAGTAACTCAGCGGGTCGGGCAGCATCTCTGGTGAAAAGGAATAGGTGACATTCCTTCTGGAGGGTCTCGACCCGAAACGTCACCTATTCCTTTTCACCAGAGATGCTGCCCGACCCGCTGAGTTACTCCAGCTTTTTGTGTCTATCTCCAGAAGTAAGAACATACGACCCAACGTTTCTGATCGGGCTGTCATTTTAATTCCTCACCCATGCCCACTCTGAGCCCAAGTCTTCCAACATCTACACTTTCCCAGTGGAGCCGAATATCCATTCGAGAAAAAATGTCCCATGTTCCATTTTGGCCGATTATTGCTATTTGGACTCAATAATTTTAGATACCCAATATTTTGTTTTCCAGTGTTCACACCTATTAATTTCAGATAAATATACTTCATGAAAATTCCTTCCCATGATCGATCTTTTGGTTCTTTGTTTCACAGTTTTTTTCATTGCCACGTTTTCATCTCACATCACTACTCTTCTGCTTTGAGTCCTTTCACCAACCTCCCCTTTGGTTCTCTCCTCTCTTCCTACCTCACTGGATAGCTTAAAACATATCTTATCCCAAACTGGTCCCAGATACAATGCAGGGCATAGTCATCAGCCTGAAATATTTAACCCTCTTGCCCTTTTCAAAGCTGCTGCCTACCTGTCAAGAATTTTCAGCATTAACTGACCGTGATATATATTCATTTTCCAGCAGTTATCGCTACATGGTGACCAGGAGATGAACCCTGACTGTGTTTACCTCTTAACCCTGGCCCCCAAGGACATTAAGGCAATTTTTAGACTCCTGCTATGTTCATGATTGTTTGCTTCACCCAACATGGACCATGGATTCAATCTAGGGCTTACCTGGTAAGGTCTAATGCCAAGCCATGTGGTGCACATATCTACCAAGCCAATGGAGTAGCCTTAGTTTCTCAGTAAGCGAATATTATGGAGCACATCTGACAATAGTTATGTATAAATATTTCAAGCTGTTACGTTGTGACAATATCTGTATAACTAGTACATGCATAAATCATTGGTCTTGTATTGTTATTGAAGTGGAAGTTGTGGAGATTAGCAGCAAATTTATTTTGCAATTCCTACTTTTACTTAATTAAGGAGAAAAGATAAGCTGGTTACTTATGCCGCAACTCCACATTTTGGGCAGTTCTTGTTTCCTGTATAATGAGCAAAACTTGGACTGATCTTGAAAACAAACCTCATTATTCATTACGTTTGCATTTTCCTATGCCAATGCTGTTTTGCTAATTGGAGAAGACGTGGAACTGGAAATAGGCACAAAATGCTGGAATAACTCGGCGGGACAGGCCGCATCTCTGGAAAGAAGGAGTGGGTGGCGTTTCGGGTCGAGACCCTTCTTCAGACTGAGAGTCAGGATAGAGGGAAACGTGAAATACAGATGGCAATATAGAGGGATATATCATATCATATCATATCATATATACACAGCCGGAAACAGGCCTTTTCGGCCCACCAAGTCCGTGCCGCCCAGCGATCCCCGCACATTAACACTATCCTACACCCACTAGGGACAATTTTTACATTTACCCAGTCAATTAACCTACATACCTGTACGTCTTTGGAGTGTGGGAGGAAACCGAAGATCTCGGAGAAAACCCACGCAGGTCACGGGGAGAACGTACAAACTCCTTACAGTACAGCACCCGTAGTCAGGATCGAACTTGAGTCTCCGGCGCTGCATTCGCTGTAAAGCAGCAACTCTACCGCTGCGCTACCGAACAAAGAAATGAAAGCTACGCAAAAAAGTCAGTGAAATTCTTTTCTTGCATACAGTTCAGTAAAGTATCGCCATACCTGAGCACAATCCCCGATTAATACAAAAAAGTAACGATGATCAAGGAAGCAGGAACTGGGTTGGATCTGTGATTGTCATCCAGTTTACCTCACGGCCTCAGATTAGTGGCACTGAACTAAAGGTGTGGTCCGTTTGCAGCTTTCCCTCTCTATTACCTGACCTTCAGCAGATTTGCTAGTCTCTGGGCCTGTGGACCAGTATCGTGTCTGGGCACGAGTTAGTTTACCAAGCTGTGATTCAGTATTATTCTCACCAACAATGCTCTAGGGAAGCAGCTTTATCTGGCTTTTAGGTAATAACTGAACTAGACCCTGTTAAGTAGCGCTGGGAAGAACCATGCTTTTTATCTCTACTATTCTGATTTTCTTTCTTGGGAAAGAACCTAGTCTCCAAGTGGAAATTATCAGTGATTAAGATCCCAAGAACTAAACCGAGAGATACTTTGCTGAAAGATGGGATTGGGATTGGGATTTGGGATTTGGGATTTTGACTGGAAAATTGGATTCAAAATTGAGATTCTTCATGCACTTGATGATCTGTGGATCCCAATTCCGAATCCCAATTATCAGTCGTGCAACATTTTGAATGTGGCCTTTGGAAAAGCACATTCTAACAATAACATGACCTTGCATTTGCAAAGTGCCTTTAAGGCAGCTTAGTTTCTCAGATGGATTGAATCCAACACAAACTGAAACAAAGGGGGTAAGAGAACAGGTGAACGACTACAATCTTAGGCAAAGACGTAGAGGCTGCAGGAGAGAATTACAGGAATGCATTGAAATTGGTGAAGGGTGAATTTAGGACTGATGTCAAGACGTTTTTTTCACAAAGCAAATGATCAATAAGTTTAGACCTCTGGGCTGTGGTATGAAGCAGACATCATAGTATCGATTGAGAAACTGGATGATGTGATGGGGTTTGCATATCTGTTTTGGATGAATGAACCAAATAGTTTCTGTCATCCGTATCTATCTTGAGATGACATTGCAGGCAGTCTAAAAAGCTCGAGGAGTTCATGCTGCAGATAAAACTGAAAGGTATTAAAATTGTGGGCTTATCTTTTTTTTCATCCTGTTATAATTATTTGTGGACCAAATCGTATTTGAGCATTTTGCAGAAGCTTTTTTGCTAACTCATCAGCTTTTTCCCTTGACTGGTCTTGATCTTCCTCTGTTGAAGGAGGATGCACAGTGAAGTTGAAATATTAATACTATTTTGAGTCTGCATATGCAAAAAGGATTACAAATATTTAGTTTGATTTATGTGAAGGATATAGTGTTTATTTGTTGAGTGGAAAAGCATTTTAACAGATGCCAAAACCGAGCTTACAGCTTGTAGGAATAGTAATTGGAAATTTACAAATATTCTAGTTTAGTTTAGTTTAGTTTAGTTTAGAGATAAAGCACGAAAACAGGCTCTTCGGCCCACCAAGTCCACACCGACCAGTGATCCCCGCACATTAATACCACCTTACACACACTCGGGACAATTTACATTTCTACCAAGGTAATTCACCTACAAACCTGTATGTCTTTTGAGTTTGGGAGGAAACCGAAGATCTCAGAGAAAACCCACGCAGTCACAGGGAGAACATGCAAACTCCGTACAGACATAACTCGAACCCGGGTCTCTGGTGCTGCAAGCACCTTGAGGCACCAACTCTACCATGCCGCCCTAGATTCTAGATTGTGATATAAAATTGATCTGTCACTCTTTGATAATATCAGCGTAAGTATTTATCTGTAAATAATGCTTGGAAGTCATCAAAATCATTGATTATTAACTCCTTCCTGGATTAATTCTTGCAAGCACTACCACTCTCCATCATGGGTAGGATGTGGAGGCTTTGGAGAGGATGCAGGGAGGTTTACCAGGATGCTGCCTGGATTAGAGGGTATTAGCTACAAGGAGAGGTCGGACAAATTTCTCTGGAGCGCGACTAAGAAGTTTATAATGTTATGAGAAGCATAGGGTGGACAGTCAGAACTTTCTTCCCAAAGTGGAAATATTAAATACTAGAGGACACAGCTTTAAGAGGAATGAGGAAAAAATGAAAAGAGATGTGCAAGGCAAGTATTTTTTACACAGGGAAAGGTGGTTTCCTCAAAAGTGCTGCTGGGGATGGTGATGGAAGCAGAGACGATAGTGACGTTGAAGAGGCTTATAAATAGGCACATGGATATGCAGGGAATGGATCGCATGCAGGCAGAGGATATCAGATTAATTTGGCATCATATTTAGCATGGATATTGTGGGCCGAAGGGCCTATTGCTGTTTTGTATTGTTCTATGTTCATAATCTGTCAATTTGTTTAACAGATTGCCAGGTTTTAACAGATTGCAAGGGATCAAATAGGTGGGAGGTGGGGAGAGAAATGTTGAGAAGTGAGCAAAGGTGTGGTTCACAGATGGGTTTGAAGGACGTGTTAGAGGTGGAGGGAGAGGAAGTGAAGTGGATGACGATGAGTAAGTAAATTCAGAGCAAAGATCTCAGCTCCTGGCACTGATAGTGGTGCAGGAAGAAGAGTCTGTGTGTGAGATCTACCACAGGAGTGAAAGGCTGGTGAAGAGACAGAATGCTTGAGAAAAACAGGCAAACGATTGAAATATGCTGGTAACTACAATCATGATCAAACTGAGAAGAACATAGGAACGTAAAGGACTAGCAGCAGATGTAGGCCATTTGACCGCTTGAATAGTCTGGTGACCACAACTTCCTGCACTGACTCCAGTTCCCTTCTCTTCTGTACTGTCTAAAAATCTATCCATCTCCCTTCTGGATACACTCAGCAACGGAATCTAGGTGGAAATTTCCAATTTTGGAATGATGGAAAAGCTTGCTATCAAAGCATCAAAATCCTTTGCGTCAACAGACCAAGAACAATCTGCAAGGGTTGAAAATGGAGATGTTATGGGAAATTTCTGAGTGTTTTGTATCTACAAAAGAAATCAAATGAGTCCAAGGCCTATAATTAAAGGCACTGAGCCTCCTCTTATGAACTAACAAGAACATCTCTAAATCTAAATCTAAAATCTCTAAATCTGTATCTCTAAATCTAAATCTAAAATCTAAAACATGACAGGAGGAGCAGCAAGCGAGGCGATCCATTCTGGAGCACAAATCAGGCTGGGACATAAACTATTAATGTTAGGGTCCAGGCAGGTATTGAGGAACAGAGCAATCATGATGTACGAGTCCAGAGATCCTTGAAGATGGCAGCCCAGGTAGATAACATGGTTGAGAAGGCATTTGGAATGCTGGTCTTCATTAGGTGTACCACTGAATACAAGAATAGAGACGTTATGCTCTAACTTTGTAAAAGAAGTGTGAAAACACACTTCCAGATTCAGGGACAATTTCTTCCCAGCTGTTATCAGGCATCTGAACCATCCTACCACAACCAGAGAGTAATCCTGAACTACTATCTACCTCATCTTGACCCTCGAACTATCCTTGATTGGACTTTGCTGGCTTTACCTTGCACTAAACGTTATTCCCCTATCATGTATCTGGACACTGTGAATGGATCGATTGTAATCATGTATTGTCTTTCTGCTATTTGGTTAGCACGCAACAAAAGCTTTTCACTGTACCTCGGTACACGTGTCAATAAACTAAAACTGAAACTGAAACATTGGTCAGACCTCTGCTGAAGTATTGTGCAGTTCTGGTCACTACACAATAGAAACGATGTGATATTGCTGGAGAGGATGCTCAGGAGATTCACCAATATGTTGCCTGGGATGGTGTTTCGGTTATGAGGAGAGATTGGAGAAGCTAGAGGAGGTGAATGCAACATCTCTAAGTTTGCGGATGACACGAAGCTGGGTGGCAGTGTTAGCTGCGAGGAGGATGCTAGGAGGCTGCAGAGTGACTTGGATAGATTAGGAGAGTGGGCAAATGCATGGCAGATGCAATATAATGTGGATAAATGTGAGGTTATCCACTTTGGCGGCAAGAACAGGAAAGCAGAGTATTACCTGAATGGTGGCCAATTAGAAAAAGGGGAGATGCAACGTGACCTGGGTGTCATGGTGCACCAGTCATTGAAAGCAAGTGTGCAGGTGCAGCAGGCAGTGAAGAAAGTGAATGGTATGTTAGCATTCATAGCAAGAGGATTTGAGTATAGGAGCAGGGAGGTTCTGCTGCAATTGTACAGGGCCTTGGAGAGACCGCACCTGGAGTATTGTGTACAGTTTTGGTCTCCTAATCTGAGGAAAGACATTCTAGCCTTAGAGGGAGTACAAAGAAGGTTCACCAGATTGATCCCTGGGATGGCAGGACTTTCATATGAAGAAAGACTGGATAGACTAGGCTTATACTCGCTGGAATTTAGAAGACTGAGGGGGGATCTTATTGAAACATATAAAATTCTTAAGGGGTTGGAGAGGCTAGATGCGGGAAGATTGTTCCCAATGTTGGGGAAGTCCAGAACCAGGGGTCACAGCTTAAGGATAAGGGGGAAGTCTTTTAGGACCCAGATGAGAAAACATTTCTTCACACAGAGAGTGGTGAGTCTGTGGAATTCTCTGCCACAGAAGGTAGTTGAGGCCAGTTCATTGGCTATATTTAAGAGGGAGTTAGATGTGGCCCTTGTGGCTAAAGGGATCAGGGGGTATGGAGAGAAGGCAGGTACAGGTTACTGAGCTGGATGATCAGCCATGATCATATTGAATGGCGGTGCAGGCTCGAAGGGCCGAATGGCCTACTCCTGCACCTATTTTCTATGTTTCTATGTTTCTAATAAGACTGAAGAACATAAAATTATCAAGGCTATAGATAAGGTATACTGCAAGAAACTGACTCATCCCCATATTAGAGGTAGATCAGAGGACACAGATTTAAAGGGAGACCTAAGAGATTTGGAGGGGACCTGAGGAAGCCCCCTTTTCATCCAAGAAGTGGTGATTGCCTAGCCCAGGCTGACAAACTCAGATTCCATTCAGAAGACATTAGGCAGCAGTTTAGAGCCAGCCTATCCGAGATACCCCAGAACCATGCTTGATGGAGCTCTTTGCTCAGGGGCAGTGGTCCAATAATTCCTGGGAATTGCAGCAGCAGATCTTGCCGCTATTAGACAGTGTGTATTGGATGACAGCCAACAACCAGATGTACGCCTCCCACCTGATTTGCTTTCGATTACAATTGATGGAACTAAAAATCAGGTGGGTTGTAAAAGCACGATAACAACTCACTATCACCCACTTTACAGAATAATACCAAGATCTTCCAAAGCCAGTGTGATGATAATGTGATGGATAGTTGTCTCCTAATTTCAGACATGCACTTAGTCCCTGGAGCTTCAATTTGAAGTCAAAGACAAATACACGTTGCATTAAAGCAGGCTGTGCAGTTCAGTTAATCTATAAAATGCGTTTGTGGCCCATGAGGTGGAATAGTTTTTTTGCATTATGTGTGACTGCCTGATATAATTCTGTTCCAATTTCATTTGCTTTTTTTCTAATTTTCTATTTGAGATCATGCCATCTAGATTCACTACAGAACAGCTCGAACCGAACAATCTTATTACAGTAAATAGACACAAAATGCTGGGGCAACTCAGCGGGTCAGACATCATCTCTGGAGAAAAGGAATAGGAGACGTTACAGGTCGAGGCCCCTCATCAGACTGAGAACCGAAACGTCACCTATTTATTTTCACCACAGATGCTGTCGATCCGCTGAGTTACTCCAGTTTTTTGTGTCTATCTTCGGTTTAAACCAGCTACAAATCACACAACAGTGATTATTTTTGTTGGTATATAGTAAAATGCTAAATAAATTTCAATTTTAACTTTTGAAGAGATTAGATTGGAGAAGATGCCAACTTAAATATGAGAGGAAATGAAAAACTGATAGGTGTTTGGAATAGCAGGGAGCAGGGGTTGACAAATTGGGAGTATAAGGATGGAGTTAAAGGGGAAGAGAGTACAGGAAAAGTTACGAAAGACACCCAAATTAATGGGACGGAAAGTTCAAGAAGGGACAAGAGAGTATGGTCAGGTGAAAGAGGGTGTGAGAGGGGAGGTGAATACCAAATTAAAAGTGTAATATATGAATGCGCAAAGTTTAAGAAATAAAGTGGATGAGCTTGAGGCTCAGTTAGAAATTGGTGACTATGATGTTGTGGGAATTACAGAGACATGGCTGCAAGAGGATCAGAGCTGGGAACTGAATATTCAGAGGTATACATCCTATCGAAAAGACAGACAGGTGGGCAAAGCGGGTGGGGTGGCTCTGTTAGTAAGGAATGAAATTCAGTCCCTTGCGAGGGGTGACATAGAGTCAGAAGACAGAGTCATTGTGGATAGAATTGAGAAATTAATTGTAAGGGGAAAGGAGATAGGGTGCAAGTTGTATCAGGAGTTAAAATTGGCATGTAACAAAGGTAATGATACGGTGGTTATGGAAGATTTCAACATGCAGGTGGACTGGTAAAATCAGGTTGGTACTGGACCCCAAGAAAGGGAGTTTGTAGAGTGCCTCCAAAATTGATTCTTAGAGCAGCTTGTACTGGAGCCTACCTGGAGCAGGCAATTCTGGATATAGTGTTGTGTAATGATCTGGATTTGATAAGAGAACTCAAGGTAAAGGAACCATTAGCAGGTAGTGACCATAATATGATAAGTTTTAATCTGCAATTTGAGAGGGAGAAGGTAATATCGGAAGTGTCAGTTGTGCAGATGTACAAAGGGCACTATGGAGGCATGAGGGAGGAGCTGGCCAAAGTTGACTTGAAAGGGACCCCAGCATTGATGACAGTGGAACAGCAATGGCAGGTATTTCTGGGAATAATCCAGAAGAAGCAGGATCATTTAATAATAATAATAATAATATATTCCTTTATTTGTCCCACACCGGGGAATTTGCAGTGTTACAGCAGCAAAGTGGATAGCAAGAGATCATTCATTATAAATAAAAATAAAGACAAGGATAAATTGTCATCAATTTACTGTGTATTCCTTAACTGTTACTGTTGACTGGTCTGTTGACTGGTCTGCTGGGGGCAGTGCTGGTTGTGCAGTCTCACAGCAGCGGGAAGGAAGGGCCTCCAATATCTCTCCTTCACACACTTGGGGTGAAGGAGTCTGTCAGTGAAGGAGCTACTCAGTGCAGTGACAGTGTCCTGCATGGGGTGGGAGTCGTTGTCCAGCAGTGATGTTAACTTTGCCATCATCCTCCTCTCCCCCTCCGCCTGTACTGAGTCGAGGGGGCAACTCAGGACAGAGCTGGCCTTCCTGACCAACTTGTCGAGTCTCTTCCCCTCCGCTGCTGAGATGCTGCTGCTTCAGCAGACCACTCCAAAGAGGAAGAAAGATTCTAAGGGGAGTAAGAGGCGACCGTGGCTGTCAAGGGAAGTCAAGGACAGTATAAAAATAAAAGAGAAGACGCATAACATAGCAAAGATGAGTGGGAAGCCAGAGGATTGGGAAACTTTTAAAGAACAACAGAAGATAACTAAAAAGGCAAAATGGGGAGAAAAGATGAAGTAAGCTAGCCAAGAATAAAAGGAGGATTCTTTTGATGCAGAATAATGTGGATAAATGTGAGGTTATCCACTTTGGTGGCAAGAACGGGAAGACAGATTATCATCTGAATGGTGTCAGGTTAGGAAAAGGGGAAATACAACAAGACCTGGGTGTCCTTGTACATCAGTCACTGAAAGTAAGCATGCAGGTAAAACAGGCAGTGAAGAAAGCTAATGGCATGTTGGCCTTCGTAACGAGAGGAGTTGTGTGTGTATAGGGGCAAAGAGGTCCTTCTGCAGTTGGAAGGAGGACTTCCTGGTGAGGAGGGCCCTGGTGAGACCACACGTGGACTATTGTGTGCAGTTTTGGTCTCCTAATTTGAGGAAGGACATTCTTGCTATTGATGGATTGGTTCACAAGGTTAATTCCCGGGATGGCAGGACTGTCATATGATGAGAGAATGGAGCGACCGGGCTTGTATTCACTGGAATTTAGAAGGATGAGAGGGGATCTTATAGAAACATTCCACAGGCTCACCATTCTTGGGTGAAGACATTTCTGCCCACTATTAAATGCCATCGGCTCATGGGGCCAAATAATTTATTTCTATTCCTAATCATGATGCTTCCATTCAGTCTGAGTTCATCCACAATATTGACCACTTCTGTACCCACTCTTCTGAAGGCAACCCAAGATAATTAATAACAAGGACTCATTTCTCACACATCCAGCATCTACTAATTAGCTGAATGTATACAGAATCTTATGGCATTGATGGAGGCTAGTCAAATGGTCATGCCCATGACAGCTCCTTGAAGGAGCTATCTAATCAGATTCCCTCTTTCTGTGTTTTCCCCAGAGATTTGTAATCCAAACCCCTTTCGAGTTACTGGGTGAATCTGCTTCTAACACCTTTTCAGGCAACAAATTATAGAAAGTGTAGAAAGGAACTGCAGGTGCTGGCATATACTGAAGATAGATACAATGTGCTGGAGTAATGCAGCGGTTCAGGCAGCATCCTGGAGAAAAAGGATGGGTGATGTTTCGGGTCGGGACCCTTCTTCACACTCCAGAACTCCAGACGGAGAAAGGAAAACTTCTTCCAAGTAGGCATGCCTTGAGGAGATTTCAAAGTAGGCATACCTTGAGGAGATTTGAACATGAAGAAGGTTCCTGACCCAAAATGTCACCCATCTTTATTCTCCAGAGATACTGCCTAACCTGCTGAGTTACTCCAGCACTTTGTGTCTAAATTCCAGAAAGTATTGTCTCCTCACCCCCACACCAATTCTTTTTACCTAGATTTGTACATAGAGAGAGACAGGTTGAAAGATATTTCAAGGAAGCAACAAAAAGTCCAATTAAAGGGCTCTACTGTCAGATATCTAGGTTCTTCACAGAATGCCTTTAATGTGATCATGACTGATCATTCAAATTTAATGCCCAATCCCTACTTTCCCCTGTATCCAATGACTTCTTTAGTCATTAGTCATCCACATACCTCCTTCTTGAATATACAGTAAACCCTTGTTATATGGGACCACGAGGAACTGATGTCCGTTATTGCAGACTGTGCACTATAACTGAGCAAGGTATTATCATTGTATTTGGTTGAAATAAAGAACTGCAGATGACAGTTAATGCACAAAAGGACACAAAATCCTGGAGTAACTCAGCAGGTCAGTCAGCATCTCTGGAGAACATGGATAGGTGATGTCGGGATCCTTCTTCAGACTGATTTAGTCTGTTGGTTTACTCGGCATTTTGTGTTTCACCTTAAAGCTAGGCACCGATGCCGCTGGTCTGCGCCAGCGAGCCCTTCTTCACCGGCTGCTGCACTGTCAGATTGAAGCAGTTGTTGTTGCGGCTCACGTTGTCAACCCGAGCTGGCAGGGCTTTCTGCAGGCCGCCACCACTGGTAGGCCATGGTCCATCACTGTGGAGCTCCCTCCCCTCTCACCAGCTACTGCTTCAACCTGTCGGCCGTCGCTTGGTCCGCTCCCCTCTTCCAAGGTGGAGCATATCGGTGACTCAGGAGGAGGAAGCAGTGATGGAGGGGGGGGGGGGGGGGGGGGTTGGCTTAGAGGCCGTGGGCAAAGCGAAAGGTGGACGGCAGAGAGGTGGCAGCTGGTGAGAGGGGAGGGAGGCCCACGGTGACGGAGCACATCCTGTCATTGGCAGCGGCCTGAAGAAAGCACGCTCCCCAGGGGCTACAACGTGAGCCCCAACAACAGCCTCATCAACCGTACTGTAGAAGGGCTTTCTGGTGCACCCTGCGAGCCGGGGACGACTAGACGGTGTGAGCAAGGGTGGCACGGCCAGGTCCATCTGCGATTACCAAAACCCACTATCAAAAGGTCTGTTAAAATGATGGTTTACAGTATTTAATATTTCACTCAATTGCTTTCAGTGGTAGAAATTTCCACAAGTTCAACACTCTTTGGGAGAAGTCATCTCTCCTCATCTCAATCTTAAATGGCGTTACCCCCACCACAACCATCAGGAACATCTTTCCTATATCGAGTCTGCATCCCAAGGAACGTTTATAAGTATCTCATTGTTCTAACAGGTTGACGTGAAGGTCAGGTAATGGTGATGAGGTTTGGGTAGCTGTGGTAGGAGAGAGTGCATGTAAAAGGACATCTTGTTGAGTAGGGGTCCTAACTCAGTGCTAGGATCTGCATTAGGGGCGAGACCTGACAGGGCTTCGCGGGGCAGGGAAGAATAGGGAAATTTAACTTCAAGTCTAGCCCAGCCTTCAATGGCAATAGGGAACAGCCTGTGTCCCTGATCCAAATCCCTGTAATGGAAGAACAGCAGATGAAGTGAACGTAAGAAAATAGAGGTGAAATGGGATTATTGTACGGTTCGTGCAAAGTGGGCAGTGGATGAACCTGATGGGCTGAAGGGCCTGTGTCCACGCACTCAGCAGAATCCTTTTGTTCCGTAGGGAAATACCAGGATAAAATCTTAGCGAGGCAGGATGTGGGAGATACAGCTCACACAGTAGGGGTAATGGGAATCTCTTCATGAAGTGGATGCAGTTTTACATTAAACTTAAAACCTGGTTAATCAAACAAATTCAATGGCGTGGGGGAGAATATTGTTAAAACAGAATTGCCTTCGCTACCTGTGGAATCAAAAAATGACCTTTGGAAAAAGCATGATGAAATGCACATTAGTGTATGAGGTGACCCACATAAATGATTGGCAAAGGGAAGCTCTGCCCGTGGTCTAACTGAGGTGGGTAGTTGCTAAGATTGTTCCAGATGGTGTCAGCTGCTGTACGTCTCTCCGAGCAGGGCAAGTGTGTCTATTATCCGCATCAGAATCAGAATCTCCACTCAAAGGTGAAACCACACCAGACAGTCATGAAATGGCAGTCAACCATGGGGAGGTGGTGGCTAAATTTTTTTAGATTTAGATTTAGAGATACAGCGCGGAAACAGGCCCTTCGGCCCACCGAGTCCGCGCCGCCCAGCGATCCCCACACATTAACACTATCCTACACACACTAGGGACAATTTTTTTAACATTTTACTCAGTCAATTAACCTACATACCTGTACGTCTTTGAATGCAACCACGGTGCTGAGTCTCCGAACTCTCTGCCTACAACACAAGCCACCCTGCCGCCATTTGAACCAGCGCAGACCTCGGCTTAAGTCAGTGCGGAGGTCAGATAATGCTGCTCAGCACTGAGCTGGATTTCTGGCAGTGCTTATTGGTAACCATGGGAAACTGCCTTCCCACAAACGCCAGTCACTCGTGCTCAGCAGATTGCCATGCTTTGCTTGTCGCATCAGTGCCTGCTGACCGTGCTCACAGGGGAACGCATCCTGACAAATGGCTCTTGCGAGCTGCAACAGAACATCGCAACATTCCCATCACACAATGACCTACTTACTGGGAAATGCCTGCTTTTCCATCATCCTCCTCCTGACCCACTTAAAGTGCACCTTATTCATGCTCATGACTATCTTTTGATGGGAATTGTTCAAATAAGTTGGAAATATTGTTTTTTATTGCAAGGAAGCTGCTGAACAGATGAAGCCAGTACCTAGTTATTCTGCGAGGAGCAGTTTAATGATCAGTTGATTGAACAATAACTTCCTTATCACTGTGGTATGTGATCACAAAATAAAAGCATTTCAATACTGAAAATCTGAAAAATTACAGAAATTGCTAGCAATACGCAACAGGTATTGCTGAGGAGGAATTTCTTTAGTCAGAGGGTGGTGAATCTGTGGAATTAATTGTCACAGAAGGCTGTGGAGGCCAAGTCAATTGATGTTTTTAAGGCAGAGATAGATAGATTCTTGATTAGTACGAATGTCAGGGGTTATGGGGAGAAAGCAGGAGAATGGGGTAAGGACGGAGAGATAGTGTAAGAAAATAACTGCAGATGCTGGTACAAATCGAAGGTATTTATTTTAAAAAATGCTGGAGTAACTCAGCAGGTCAGGCAGCATCTCAGGAGAGAAGGAATGGGTGACGTTTCGGGTTGAGAACCCTTCTTCAGTCTGAAGAACGGTCTCGACCCGTTCCTTCTCTCCTGAGATGCTGCCTGACCTGCTGAGTTACTCCAGCATTTTGTGAAATAAAGGACGGAGAGATAGATCAGTCATGATTGAATGGCAGACTAGACTTGATGGACTGAATGGCCTAATTCTGCTCCTATCACTTATGAACTTATGAGTTCAGACAGCTTCGGTGGAGAGAGAAACCAAGTTAATATTTTAGGCGATGACTTTGCAAGAGATTTGGAAATGTGAGAAAACAACTGTGTTGTACATTCAGAGAGTAGGAGGAATGGATAGAACAAAGAGAGTGTGGAATAAGGTGAAGACCAGGATCAACCTGGTAACACAACGCTGTTGGTGCCATCGAAGAGAGGGTGATGAATGCTTACAAATCACTGCTGATGTGGCTGGAAGCTTATAACAGGGAGATGACTGAGGACAGTGGACAAATAAACAAACACGGAATGTTAGTGTTCGTTTGTGAGGTGCAGAATGCAGCAATCACTAGAAATCTGAAATGTAGGAGAACATTGAAAATATCCAACAGGTTAGGCAGAATCCATGGAGAGAGGAAATCTTAAGTTAACATTGCTATGAACCGACTGGGTTGCACTGGGATATTGCTCAGGCAAATTCTTGATTAGAACGGATGTCAAGGGTTATGGGGAGAAGGCAGGAAAATGGGATTAGGAGGCAGAGATCAGCCACGATTGAATGGTGGAGTGGACTCGGTTGGCCGAATGGCCTAACTCTACTCCTATAACTTGTGAACTTTGGGCTTTGCTTTGTTTTTTTGCACTATATTGGGGTTGTTTATGTTATTGACCATTTTTGTTTGTTTCTATATTATCTACTGAGTACTGTGCTTACATATGCTGGTGTAACAAGTTAGAATTTCACTGTCCCATTTTGGGACATAATACACTCTTAAATCTTAACAGGCGCAGAGGGCCGCAGAAGGCCCCATGCTCACAGATAACCAACCATTCCAGTTGGTTAGATGGGAGGTCATTCTCTCATAACATCAATCCAGTTTTACTTTCTCTCTACAGATGTCTGAATATTTCCATTGTCTTCTTGTTTTAATTACATGAGATGAATAGGTCATGTGCTCCAGAGAGTGCACCCGTGCTAGGGAAAAGATATTTTAAAAGTGCCCTGCAACTGTGTGTGAAACTCCCAGGCAGGAAGGTTCAATGACCCACAGGGTGCAAGACATCATGCATGGTGGACTAAGTGTTACATGGAGGAACAAAGGTTATTTCTGCTGAACCCACTGCTGCAAAACCAGCAGGGAAAATTAAATAGGATTTGAGGGGACAGGCAGTGGGATATAGGGAGTACCAGGGAAGAAAGACAATTGACACTGGAGTTTGAGCCATTTGAAGATGGCCCATCGAGTCCAGTCCACCATCAATCATGGTTCACAATCTCTCCCTCCTAACCCCATTCTCCTGCCTTCTCCCCATAATCCCTGACACCCGTACTAATCAAGAATCTCTCTGCTTTTAAAATATCCATTTTATTTTGGCCTCCACAGCCTTCTGTAGCAAAGAATTCCACAGATTCACCACCCTATTCTAAAGACTTTTAGTTTAGTTTAGTTTAGAGATACAGCATGGAAACAGGCCCTTAGGCTCACCAGGTCCGCGCCCACCAGCAATCCCTGCATATTAACACTATCCGACACACACTAGGGACAATTTTTACATTTACCGAGCCAATTAACCTACATACCTGTACGTCTTTGGAGTGTGGGAGAAAACCAAAGATCTCGGAGAAAATTCATGCAGGTCACGGGGAGAACGTACAAACTCCATACAGACAGCACCCTTAGTCGGGATCGAACCCGGGTCTCTGGTGCTAAATTCGCTGCAAGGCAGCAACTCTACCGCTGCGCCACCGTGCCGATCTTTTGCGGTGGTCAGCATAGTTTTGTGGATATGAATTTCTGACTCAAAAACTTTATAGTTTATATTTGAAGTAACCAAGAAGGTTAATGAGGGCAGAGGTGCAGACATCGTCTATAAGGGATTCAGCAAGGCCTTTGATAAGGTTCCACAAGGTAAGCTGTTCTGAGAGATTATATTCGCATGGGATGTAGGGAGAGCTAGGTAACGATACTGAATTGGCTTCATGGTAGGAAGCAGAGGGTATTGGTGGAAGATTGTTTCTCGCACTGGAGGCCTGTGGCTAGTGTTGTGCCTAAGGAGTTGGTGATAGGCCCCCTTCTATTTGTCATCCGTGTCAATGACTTGGATGAGAAGATACAATGCATGATTCATAAGTTTGCTGATGAAGCTAAAATAAGTGGTATGGTAGATCTTGAAGATCGCGTTCAAGAATTATCGATGTATCTCAAATGTTTTTTTAATGTTTTTTTTTCTGCCTCAACTATCTCCTCTGGCAGCTTGTTTCCCTCTGTGGAAAAAAATGCCCCTCAGTTTTCTATTTAATCTTTCCTCTATTGCCTTAAACCTACGTCCCCTGGTTCTTAATTCTCTTACTTTGGGTAAAAGACAGTGCATCTCTCCTGTCTATTCCCTTCATGATCTTATACGCATCGAAAAGATCACCTCTCATCCTCCTATGCTCCAAGGAATACAGTCCTAGCCTGCCCAACCTGACAATTAGAATTTAATTCAGATACGTATGAGGTATAGCATTTTGGGAAGTCAATCCAGGGGAGGGCCTTCAAAATTTTAGAGTCCTGGGAAGTGTTGTGGAGCTGAGGTATCAAGGAGTACAAGTATAGATCCCCTGAAAGTGGTGTCACGGTTTGACAGGATGGCAGAAGGTTTTTGGCATGCTGGCCTTCATCAGTCAGGATACTAAGTATAGAAGCTGGGATGTTATGTTACAGTTGTACAAGGCTGCACTTGGAGGATTGTGTTCAGTTATGCTTGCCCTCTAAGAAAGACGCCATTAAGCTAGAAACAGTGCAGAGAAGATGTACGAGGGTGTTGCCAGGACTGGAGTGCCTGAGCTATAGGGAAAGGTTGGGCAAGCAGCTAAAGGGTGATCATATAGAGGTGTATAATATCATGAAGTGCACAGACAGGGTGAATATACAATCTTTTTTCCCAGGGGAGGGGAATCCAGAACTAGAGGACATTGGTTTAAGGTGAATGAGGAAAGATTAATAGGAATCTCAGGGGCAATTGTTTCATACAAAGACTCGTGGGTATATGAAATGAGCTGCCAGAGAAAGTATTGAGGCAGGCATAATATCAACATTTAAGAGACGTATGAAGATCTCGGAGAAAACCAACGCATTCACAGGAAGAACGTACAAACTCGGTACAGACAGCACCCATGGTCAGGATCGAACCTGGGTCTCTGGTGCTCTAAGCGCTGTAAGGCAGCAACTCTACCGCTGCGCCACCATGCATTTAAGAGACGTATGGACAGGTATATGGATATGAAATGTTTAGAAGGATATGGGACAAACACGGACAAATGAGACTAGCTTCGATGTTCGGCATGGGCGAGTTGGGCCAAAGGATTTGTTTCCGTGCTCTGTGACTGTTGAGTCAAGTGACAGGAATGATGTTGACATGGCCTGTTGGACCTTGGAGGATGCTAGGATTTTCAGGAACGTATAAAATAGGAGCCAGAGCAGGCACCCAATCCTTTTAGCCTGCTCTGCTGTTCACCACGACCAAGGCTGATCTTCCACCTCAGTACCATTTTCCAGCACGATCCCCATATCTGCTCACATGGTTAATATCCAAAAACCTCTCAGTCTGTGTTTTGAGTGAACGCAGAAACTGACCCTCCGCACCTCTCCGCGATAAAGAATGACAATGTTTCAACATCCCTTGCGTGAAGAAATTTCTCATTTCAGTTCTAAAACCCCATTTTTCGGAGGTGGTGACGCTTAATTCTAAATTCCACAGCCAGGGAAAGCATTCTCCCTGCATCCACCCTGTTAATTGTAAGATTCAATATTCTTCTTATTCTCTGAAGCTTGATACTCTTCAGGATTATAATCATTCCTCATTTGACAGTCCCACCACTCAGGTACATAATTAATGAATCTTCTTTGGATTCATTCTATGGCAAGTATATACTTGTTAAGATAAAGAGACCAAACTGTACACAGTACTCCAGATACAGATATTTTTTTTAAATATTAGATTATAAAAGTGGCTCTACATTACATTGATGAATATATATTATCAAGTTCATTATTTTTATAGATAGTGCAGGGTTTCACAGTATTGGGTGATGATCCCATTAATTCCCCTGATATCAGCATCTTTTACCATGCACATACATTCAATGCCCAGTGTCAATGTCTAGCACGAATGTTCCAATCTCACAAACCTTTGCAAACCACAGCACCAACCTCCCAGACCCCAGCACCAACCTCCCAACTCTTGACACCAATGTCCCTGACAACCCAATGAAAACAAACGTAGAACCAGAACAAGCCTGGGAAACAAGAAGGAACACAAAGACAAATGTAATTCCTGTCCCTTTGTCTGTTCCTTTATGTTTCCTATGTGCAGCAAATTAAAGAAATAGTTTTGGGTGCTCTTTATGCAGGGAGCTAATCGAGTAAGACTCCTTTGACAGAGCCTTGCAGGAAAGAGGAGGCATATTCCTCCTTGCGGTGAATTAAAGAGATCCAACGGTCGTTTATAGCTGGTGTGGAAAGATAGCCGTGGGCTTATTACTGTCAACATACACACCACAGAAAAAGGGATGTATTTGCGAGTTTGGCTGCACCGTCTTCAGTAATTTTATGCAGATGTATCTGCGAGTCCACTGTAGAATTTAGAGTCATGGAGTCATACTGGACGGTAACAGGCCCAACTTGTCCATGCCAACCAAGATGCCCCATCTAAACTAGTCCCATTTGCACATATTTGGTTTTTATCCTTCTAAACCTTTCCTATCCTTGTACCTATCCAAGTAACTTGTGAGCATATTGTCCATAGACCTTCATCCAGACTACAACCTCCTGAACCCTTGAACTCCTCCTAATCCGGCCTCTTTCACATTGCTGAATGTAGTCTGAATCTACTTCTCTATCGTTCTACCTACAAAAATTCCGCTCAACACTTACACCTTTGACAAAGTTCTGATATCTTTTTATATGGCTCATAGCAAATTTTACCTTTTAATGTGCCTGTAAAGTGACTTGGGGCAATTCACATGATTAAATGTGATGCATCAAAGCAAGTTATTCTTGTTGTGGTTGTCAGTCCTCCAGGGGCCTATGAGATCTATTTTGAGTGTATCTTTTCAGCTTGTTGTGAATACAAAATAATCGCGTACATTGGCTCTTCTGATTCTCTAGACTTGCTAGCAATGAATAGGAGGCAATGCCTAATATTCACCAACAAATCTGAAATATTTTGGGTTTCCTAACTTGGCAAATCTTCATCATTCTATGTAGTTTTCTCTTTGCATCAAGCAACCAACGTTCTCCGGAATGGGCACCATTAACCCAATCTCTACTTCCCAAATTGATGGCAGTGCAGTATCTTATTATTATGTCTAATGTCCACATACAGCATATATAGATCTTCCTCTCCTTTATTTACTGGTATATGCCTATTCCTAGACTAGCAGATATATCTTTGGGTATTTAGACTTTAGAGATACAGCGCGGAAACAGGCCCTTTGGCCCACCGAGTGCTCACAAGTGTGGGAGGAAACTGAAGTGCCTGGAGAAAACCCACGCGGTCACAAGGAGAATGTACAAAGTCCGTACAGATAGCACCCGTGGCCAGGATCGATCCCGACTTTCTGGCATTGTAAGGCAGCAACTCGACCACTGTGTTGCCCCAATTTTGTATTTGTATCTCCCTAAGGCTTTTGACTGTCTTCTCTGATCTGCTTTGCTTGCTTTGAGTGGGATTCTGTTACCCTGTTTCCTTTTCACTCCATTCCCTCATTCCAGTTTTTCTAGAAATGTGGTATCTGCAGAACAGCCATCAAGTAATCATTAGATGGAAATATCAAAGTCTAGAGGGCATAGCTTTAAGGGGAGAGGAGCAAAGTTTAAAGGTGATGTGCAGGGCAAGTTTTTTTTTACAGAGAGGGTGGTAGGTGCCTGGACTGTGCTGCCAGGAGTGGAGGCCAGTTCGTTGGATGCTTTCAAGAGAGAGCTGGATAGAGCTCTTAAGGATAGCGGAGTGAGGGGGTATGGGGAGAAGGCAGGAACGGGGTACTGATTGAGAGTGATCAGCCATGATCGCATTGAATGGCGGTGCTGGCTCGAAGGGCTGAATGGCCTACTCCTGCACCTATTGTCTATTGTCTATTGTCTATTGTGGCAGAGGCAGATATGATCGTGGTATTCAAAGGCTTTTAGATAGATGCATGCAGGTGAAAGGTAGGATATGGACCATGTGTAGTCGGAGGAGATCACTTTATATTGGCATCATGTTCAGCACAGGCATGCAGGACCAAAAGGCCTGTTCCTGTGCGGTACTCTTCTATATTCTATCCTCTCTGATTTGGCAGACGTATAGTTTCATTACTGGGAATCCCTGTACCGAATAGCTTTAACTATAAATAAATTAGTCCTAAAACCAACGAGGAACTC
The DNA here is from genome assembly GCF_053455715.1 of Rhinoraja longicauda. Taxonomy (NCBI): domain Eukaryota; kingdom Metazoa; phylum Chordata; class Chondrichthyes; order Rajiformes; family Arhynchobatidae; genus Rhinoraja; species Rhinoraja longicauda. The sequence goes on from NC_135966.1 coordinate 45,351,958, forward strand.
ACGGGAAAGATTTTATCAAAAGGATGGATAACAATGGACTTGCCTACACAAGGAGCAGTTAAAATGCATTAATGCTTCAAAAGAGGTGTCAAGGTTACAGCGATATAGTTAGATCGGTAAGGGGTGGAGGGAGGTTGAGCAGAGCATAAACACTGGCATCCAGTATTTGAGCCACTTGGACTGTTTCTCTGGTGTACCTTCTACTGTAATTCTATGCAGTGGGTTTTAATTGCTTCCTTGATATCAATACCTTGGCCTGGTGGTTTTTAAGTTTTGTTGGCCCCCATGAGTCATGCCCTTTTTATTCTGGAAGGTTTCCAGTTATTTATGGAGACAACTTATTCCCATCACTTACTCCCAGTCACTTGTTTATCTCCCTAATTGTTTTGGTGAACTTGGTCCTTTTCCCATGTGGCTTTTGCGTTAGTCTGCACCTTGTTTTGCTTTAAATGGTGAGTCAATTTCCACAGTTGTTAAATCCCATGAATATATCTGCTCAGGGTATTAAACCCCAAGCACAGTTGCCTAACTATTCTACCTTTTCCTCAAAGTGGACTCTAAATTTAACATTGAGGATAGACACAGAAAGCTGAAGTAACTCAGCGGGTCAGACAGCATCTCTGGAAAAAAAGAAATAGGTGACGTTTCGGGTCGAGACCCTTATTCTGACTGCTGACTTATTCAGAAATTTGACATCCTCCCATTGCACTTGACAGGCCAAGTTCTTCAGCAGAGTCATGGGGAGAGGAGGCTATTCGGTCGCTGGGATCATGACTGGTTTTCACCCTAACTCCTAACTATCTTGGTCCAGCCAGGTTTATTATGTGTAACTTAATGCAACACTTTTTTTTCAATTTACCCTGAACCTCCATAGCATGTTGGGGTCAAGGGTGAAAACAATCTGAAGAAGGGTCTTGACCCGAAACGTCACCCATTCCTTCTCTCCTGAGATGCTGCCTAACCTGCTGAGTTACTCCAACATTTTGTGAATAAATACCTTCGATTTGTACCAGCATCTGCAGTTATTTTCTTACATCACCTCGTGTGACGCTAACACTCCCTGGCACCACCAGGTATGGGGTCAGCACCAATCCTGCTCCACTGTCAGTCAGGCTCAGTGCTAATTGGAGGAACAGCACCTCATATTTCACTTGGGCAGCTTACACCCCAGCGGTATGAACATTGACTTCTCTAACTTCAAGTAACCTTTGCTTTCCCTCTCTCTCCACCCCCCCCCCCCCAACCCATCTTAATTCTTCGACCAGTTGACTGTCTCCATTACGTTTTATCTATGTTTGCTTCGTTGTCACCTTCTCCCAGCTAACAGTGATTTACATTTTCCTTGAACCTCATCTCATTTGATGTCTCGTTTTTACACCTTACCCATCCATATCTCTGTGTCTCCCTCTCCCCTGACTCTCAGTCTGAAGAAGGGTCTCGACCTGAAACGTCACCCATTCCTTCTCTCCAGAGATGCTGCCTGTCCCGCTGAGTTACTCCAGCATTTTGTGTCTGTCTTCGGGGTAAACCAGCATCTGCAGTTCCTTTCTGCGTGCACACTTCACATTATACCCCTTGGTCTTCCCCAAGAGGATATAGTTTCCATCTACTCTCTAATCCTTTAATCGTTTTACACACCTCAGTTAGATCACACCCTAATCTTCTGTCCTTGAGGCAATACAAACACAGCCGATGCAATCCCGCGGAATAATTTAACCCTTTGAGGGCGGTTTGGTTTCTGTCCAAGCCGCTGCATCGCTGACTGCCTTGTGTCCAGTTAATGACACTCCTTCTGGACCATCTCACACATGTCATGCAGGGCAGCGCCTGCTACCTGCTCGTCTCCATCCGCAGCAAAGGTTTATTAACATCTGTGCTCCTCCAACCTCCCGACAAAGTCATCTGCGTTATTAAAAATAAAAAGGCCGTTCACCGCCAGGGTTTAAAGGCAGGAGGTTCTGCTGCGATGGCGGGGAGTCAGCGATCCTTCAGTCGTGTTGCTTGTGAATGGGTTAGTCCCCTCTCCCCAATCCGCAGCTTGGAGCGTGTGCGTGGGAAACGGGAGAGGGAGGAGAGGGAGAGAAAGGAGAGGGAGTGAGGGGAGGGAGAGTGAGAGGGAGTGAGGGGAGGGAGAGGAGAGGGAGTGAGGTGGAGGAAGAGGGGAGGTAGGAGAGGGAGGGGGAGAGTGGGAGAGAGGAGAGAGAGGGAGAGGGAGGAGAGAAGGGAGAGAGGGAGAGGGAGTGGAGAGGGAGGGAGGGAGGGAGAGGGAGAGAGGTGGAGGGAGAGTGGGAGAGGGAGAGTGGGAGAAGAGGGAGAGGGAGAGAGGGGGGAGGGAGAGGGAGAGAGGGGAAGAGGGAGAGGGGAGGAGAGAGAGGGAGAGGGAGAGTGGGAGAGGGAGGGAGAGGGAGAGGGAGAGTGGGAGAGGGGAGTGGGAGAGGGGAGGAGAGAGAGGGAGAGGGAGAGTGGGAGAGGGGAGTGGGAGAGGGAGGGAGAGGGAGAGAGGGGAAGAGGGAGAGGGGGGTGCTGATGCGGTTGGACAGTGGCAAGCTGTACAAGCTGTACAAGCTGTACAAGCTGTAGGGGAGGGGTTACACGATGCGCATAGGGCTCGGGCGGCAGAGGCAGATTCATGCAGCACTCTGGAGAGAAGGTGTAGCGCAGGCGGCGTTGCCGCATTTTCTCTGCCTCAAATAACCACAGAATTGTAATACTCAACCCGTGTGTCGGACGCCCGCCTGCCTGCCTGGCTGCTTCACCTGTCCGTCTAGAGCGGCCGGCCTGAGACCAACTTTTCACACCACGAGAACCATTTTCAAATTGTTATCTCTTTTTGTTTTGTTTAAAGAAAGATAACTGGTCTTTGCAGCTTTTATTTGAAGAAGAGCAATTAAACAAAAGGCCAGGCAGGCAGGCAGGCAGGCAGGCAGCGTGTGCAGGTCACAGGAGAAGCATGCCCTGCTGAATGAAGGGACTATCCGTGCGTCTGCCTTTGCCCTGAAGGCTTTAACCGGTTGTGCATCTTTGAGCCATGTCGTGCCGTGCCAGCCGCCCCAGCCCGTCCAGGTAGAGCAATGGGATGCTGGAAACTTGTCTGCTTCGTATCCAGTTCCCCAAATCACCCGGCTGTAAATGGAGGAGGATATTGACACCCGCAAAATTAACAGCAGTTTTCTGCGCGACCATAACTATGCAACTGAAGGTATTTAAAGCGGGCTCTTTAATTTGTCTGCATGCTGATGCTAGCTGTGTCTTGCTGCCTTAGTTTCGCCATGTCATTTGGTGTTTCGGACAATTTGAGTAGCAGTAGCCCCGGGGGTCGAATGGGGGAAATTGCTTTGGGGACTGACAGTGGTTTGACCACGTCCTTCTTGCCCACTGCCTGCAGGAATCCAGTGCTTGGCATCGACAAGTGTTGCTCTGTTAACGTGGCAGTGCTGTTGAATTAGGGCCCGGGAGTGAGTGGTTGGTTGGTTGGTTGGTTGGTTGGGCGAGATCATCCTTCCACGTGTGAAGCCAGCGCTGGGTGTTGAGTGGGAATGGTGGCTTTTATTTTCGCGTGGAGGGTGGGAGATTGGAGATCTGTGCTCACGCCTTGGGTTTTAATGCGAGGGTCCTTGACATGTCCTCGCCCCTGAGACCCTGCGAGAGAAAAAGGGAGCACATTCTGGCACTGGCTGCAGGGCCAACTGCGACCATCGCACTGAGAGTGGGCGCACACAGAGGCTGCGATGTTTGGAGATGGATCCGACTAACCACTGTACAGGTGAGGCTGACACCGCTCATAGCCGGTAACCCGCTCACTCACAACGGCTTCCCTCATTCTGTCCAGTCTGCCTTTCACCCAACTGTGTGCTGACTCGTCTCTGTGCCCTCTCCACCACCATTGCGCAGCTCAAAACCAAAAAAAAAAGGCGCTACACCTTCGCAGATATTTAGCATTGAAAAATATGGCGTTGCATTTTATAATCTATAAATACCTGATGCCGGCATTGAAACATAACGCGAGAGATGGACGGGTCAATGCCGGACCGGAGGGCGGTCACAAACCGGTGGGCTCCACTGTATTTAATATTGAAACTTTATTTGCCTTGTATCTTTTAAATGTAACCTTCACCTCGTGGGGAGATTTTTTTTTCTGCGTGTCTTCCTTAAACTGTCTATACATTTGGTCAATATATTTGCAGCCGCGTAATCTTTGATTTTAAAGGGCTCCCTGTAGACTGGAATGAAAATGAATATTTGCAGATTGCATCAGTGACCCGTGTGTGTGTGTGTATGTGTGTGTATGTGTGTGTGTGAGCCGGGTGGTCGAGGGTGCGATTGCCTTCTAGTGCTAATGCCCTCGTTACATGCAGTGCAAGCGCTAAAATTTGCTGCAAAGGGGTTGAAACGCCGCTCTGGGGTTATTCCCCATGCACGGCTGTCCGCAGAGTCCAAACAAAACCAGGGCGCCAGGCACAATAGCAATGTGAGCGAGCGAGCGAACCGCACCAGGTCGTGTCAGCTTGTGGTGGAGCGAAACACAGAATACTGGAGTAACTCAGCGGGTCAGGCAGCATCTCTGGAGGGAGGGGACAGGTGACGTTTCGGGTCGCCACCCTTCTTCAGACTGAGAGTCAGGGGAGAGGGAGTCTGGGGATATGGAAGGGTGAGGTGTGAGAACGACAGATCAAAGCAGATGGCGATAAGGAAATGTAGTGTAAGAAAATAACTGCAGATGGTGGTACAAATCGAAGGTATTTATTCACAAAATGCTGGAGTAACTCAGCAGGTCAGGCAGCATCTCGGGAGAGAAGGAATGGGCGACGTTTCCAGATGTAGAATGGTTCATTGTTAGCTGGGCGGAAAGTGACAGCGAGGCATGCGATCAGTAATATTTAGTCAGGTGGACAGTATGGCCAGCTTGGCCGGTGATTCCCTGGCCTCTTCAGACGGAGATGCCAGGAGTACATCTATATAACGACTCGGATGTAATGGTACCAAGCGTGCCACTGCTGTTCAGCTGGATGATAAAGACGGTGTGAGAAATTAACATTGTTCTAAGTCTACAAGCTTGACCACCCATTTTGTGAACACATCATTAAAACAGCAAAATTCTGAAAAGTTCATTGTTATCAAAATGAGGTCGGCAACGTTAGCTGGCAGTCTCTGTGCGACACCCATTAGGCGAGAATGTGAAAAAAGATACTCATTTTACCGAGATAATTCCAGAGGGTCGGCAGGGTCTGAGCTCGAATGCCTGGGTCTCCGTCACTGCTTTGAGAGGGTGGGGGATCTCTGAGTCGCCAGAGATAGGCACAAAATGCTGGAGTGACTCAGAGGGTCAGGCAGCATCTCTGGAGAGAGGGAATGGGTGACGTTTCGGGTCGAGACCCTTCTTCAGACTTTGAGTAGCCAGAGCCTGTTTCCCTTTTGGATGGTTGAAGACTCATTGGGAATAATTTGTGTGGAAGGAGGAGTGGATTCCGTGACTGACCAGTTCAATTCTTTGGGGAGACTGAAAGCCCAGTGGTCCTGCTGAATGTTGGATGTAGGGTAAAGATGGTGCTCCACTAGTGTGTACAAAGGAGGTGAAGATTTCTGTGCCTTTCCGACTGAATATTAAGATTGGATGGGGGTGGGCCAGTCTTGGTAGAAGGAAACTTGTACAGCCTAAGAACCTAATTAGCAATGCTAACTCCATTAGCAATTTAGTTTTTAGTTTATTTTATTGTCACGTGTACCGAGGTACAGTGAAAAGCTTTTGTTGCGTGCTAACCAGTCAGCAGAAAGACACTACATAGAAACATAGAAAATAGGTGCAGGAGTAGGCCATTCGGCCCTTCGAGCCTGCACCACCATTCAATATGATCATGGCTGATCATCCAACTCAGTATCCCGTACCTGCCTTCTCTCCATGCCCCCTGATCCCTTTAGCCACAAGGGCCACATCTAACTCCCTCTTAAATATAGCCAATGAACTAGCCTCAACTACCTTCTGTGGCAGAGAATTCCACAGATTCACCACTCTCTGTGTGAAAAAAAACGTTCTCTTCTCGGTCCTAAAAGACTTCCCCCTTATCCTTAAACTATGACCCCTTGTTCTGGACTTCCCCAACATCGGGAACAATCTTCCTGCATCTAGCCTGTCCAACCTCTTAAGAATTTTGTACGTTTCTATAAGATCCCCCCTCAATCTTCTAAATTCCAGCGAGTATTCCACATGATTACAATCAAGCCATTTACAGTGTGTAGATATATGGTAAGGGAATACTTAAAGTAAGAAACGTTGCTGTAGGAGTAGAGATTTAAGAGTGTGGAGCGGTTGTGATGTGAGTTTGTAGATCTGCTTCTGTGGCTAGCACGCCAATAGTCTCCTGGGTTGGGCTCTGATGATGCGTTTGGGAAGTCATTTGGCTCTCGCTGTAAGCCAGAGGAGTAGTTTGTTTAGTCCCACACTCCTTTCCTTATTTCCTTGTAGTCTAGCTATACTTTTGGTGCTTACAATTCCCCTTTGTTTCCGTTTGCTTGTTATGTGCGAGTACGCTGAGGGGTAATGTCCAGCAGCCAACTTGCTCTTCCTCGCACCTTTGGCTGTGGGTTGGTTGGTTAATTGGCCACTGTAAGTTATGCTGTGAGAGCCACTGTAGGCTTGCTGCGTCACTTCTCTCCTACATCAATAGAAGATATGAAAGTAAAACCAGTATCTCTCAAGTCGCATATCAGGTGCAAAACATAAGGACGTTAAATGTTGGAGGCTATTCGTTGGACTTCTTGGATGAAACGACATTTTTCCCTATAATAATTTCTGCAAGATTACAAATGTTCTGCAATGCGTTCTAGTGGTCATGAACTAAATTGTGAAAGGTGCACACAGTTCTGCCTTTTCATAACTAATGCAGAGGGTTATCAATTCTTGGGGGTTGACTTGGAATCTCCTGGAATCAATGCTGGTGTGATAGTACTCACTTCCATCTGCAATAGCAGGAGGACATTGCCGTGAGAGAGCCAGATCTCAGATCGGGGGGCCTTTAAAAATGTATGCTTAGTTTTTATTTACACTTTGGACATTTTTTCATTGGATCTAAAAAAATTGATGGTGTGGAAAATACTGTTTGAGGATCAAATTGGAAGCAGGCGGGGTGGAGAGATTGAGTAAGTTACAGTGGAGTTAAATGTTTGGAAATGGAGTGCAGGCAGCTGTTGTGGCAATATTTCAATGCAATATGACATTGGCTTGTTTATCTAGCCTTGTTACAAGTAGAGGAAAAATGTTTATTGTGAAGCCACTAATTCAATATGTAAATTTTCTGCCACCTCTCTGTGGTTGCTAATTATTTGCCATTAGAGGGGGCAGTAAATATGAACATTATCCATCAAACTACTGGGGTTCCTTAATTATTTCTGTTTGTTTTCTCTTATTTTTAGAAGCAACCATGGCATTTGAAATTCACTTTGAAACAGTTCCAACATTTTTATATTGAGATTTTCTTTTTGTTTATTCTTTAAAATTATACCCAAATAGCATTTCTACTCTTAAAAATAAAGAGAAAAATCCAAACTGAAACATTACATTTTCACAAACCCTCCCTTTTAATGGAGTTCATTTAAAACTTGCAATGTACTAATTTGCTCAGTTGAACAATTCTTAATGAAGGCAGGCACGAAAACATTTGTAATCCTGAGCTGACACTGCTCATGCTAGATTGGAACAGCAAAGAAGACCCATTGTACCTGTGTCACTCTGAAAGAGCTGTCCACTTAGTCCCAGTCCACTGTTCTTTCCCCAGAGCCCAACAAATATTTTCCCTTTCAAATACTTGTTCACATCCATTTTAAAAGGTTATTGAGTCTGTTTCAAGTCCTCTATGAGGGAGTGAATTCAAGATCAGAGCAACTTGCTGAGTAATCAGCACCTTCATCTTGCTTGCTTGCTTCACTTACCAAACCCTTGCAATCTGTGTCTCTCCAACGGCCAATCCAGCTGTCATTGGAAATTGTCCCCCTTTATTTAACCAAGCATTTAATCTGAAATAAATTTAGCTGATCTCATTCAGTGATCAGTTTAATAGCTTTAAAAGAATAATAGAAGCCGTTTCTGGGTGCAACGCCCTGTCTTTCTAAACAGTATACAGCTTGATCTGTCATGAGAAACACTGAGAAAAATGCTGGGAGATGGATTAAATTGAGGCTATTGTTCTGATTCTTTTGGAAATTGGTTTTGACATCAAACTGGTATAAGCCTCCCTGAGGGATAGTCCCTTTCAAGATGCTGCTTGGAGATCTGATGGAGATCATGCTGTGACACTTGCTACATGCACCGCTTGTGAGGAAGTGATGCTTCCCGGCAGCCTTCAGCAGGGTTTCAGAGCAAATGTCTTCAGCTTTGCCACAGAACTACAGAGTTTATTTTTTTGTGTGTATTAATTGAGTCCAGGGTTATTTGGCGATTAGCCCAGCAAGATGTTTGCAGCAGGAGGGGGTGGGGTGGGGGGGGGGGGGGGGGGGGGAGGTCCTCTGGAGGGATGTGCACGGATGTGACAGATGCAAAGGAGGAAGAGGATTTGGGAAGTGGAAAATAAAGATTCTTTTCCGCTCGGTAGCTGAACAGTTCTCTCTTTAGTGTGGCTTGTTGTACACCACAAACTCCAACAGTTCTTGGCAAAACGTGTTAGAATTCCATGGAATAATAGGAATTCCATGTGTATGCCTGTGAATAAATGGGGAAAATACACTTTTCCACCAATTTGTGTCATTACAGACTTGACGTACATTACTGTTTCTTAAAACTTGTATTCAAGAGATAAAAAATTATACTGTCCATGACTCGCATCTACCTCAGGAAGCCACATGTTTTCAGTTCTCCCATTAAGATTCAGATTTGACCATTCCCAAACTGGGCATCCCACAGTTAAGGTGCAAATTAAAGTTCCTGATTCTCTGTCATTGTGCATATGTCCAATAAATATTCTATCCCACGCCGATGGAACAATAGACCGGTCGGTGCTGGACCTGCACTTGCTGGAGGATGAGGGGGGACCTCATTGAAACTTACCGAATAGTGAAAGACTTTGATAGAGTGGATGTAGAGAGAATGTTTCCACTAGTGGGGCAGTCTAGGACCAGTGGTCATAGGCTCAGAATTAAAGGACCTTCCTTTAGGAAGGAGATGACGAGGAATTTCTTTAGTCAGAGGGTGGTGAATCTGTGGAATTCATTGCGACAGAAGGCTGTGGAGGGCCAAGTCAATGGGTATTTATAAGGCAGGGATAGATGGATTCTTGATTAGTATGAGTGTCAGGAGTTATGGGGAGAAGGCAGGAGAATGCGGTTGAGAGGGAGTTTTAGATCAGCCATGATTGAATGGTGGAGTAGACGATGGGCCTAATTCTGCTCCTATCATTTATGAACTTGTGAACATTTCAAATCTAAACACTATCCATCCGATGCCAAGCATTGCCAGATTGTGCAGTTTTGCGCCCTGCGCCTGTATCCACTCTAAAGTGAACTGGTTCTGTGCCAGCCTTTCTTTGCATTAGACCATGCAGCTAAGAGAGCACCTGTATGGCAATCATGTCTCTTGAGAGGAAGGACATTGTGCCAATGCTGACTGACACACATTCACGTTCTTCTACCTTAAAAGCGCATTTCCGTCTGAGCAGTAAATAATGGGATCGTGAGCACAGGCCAGGGGCTGGAGGCTCGGGAGAAGGTTTTAAAAACCCGAGCAAAGCCAAGCAACAATGGGAAATGTTGAAATGCAGAGCTAATGAATGCAGCAACACTGTACACCTACACACGTGGGTGTTTTGAGTACGGACACAGTATGTTTATTTGGGATCTTTGCAGAACATCGTTAGGCTGTCCCTCCAGATTGAGGATGATGTGCTTCTTCTCTGGCTTTGAGCATCTGGAGGTAACAGTTGAGACCATTATGTGAGTCACAATTGACGTGACCAAGCGGGCAGGTAGTTTGTTAGATGATACACTCTTGGAAGAGGCAAAAACCCCAAGCCAAATAAAGGAAAATCAATGGAATTTCTTTTCTGATTTTAGTTGGCGGTCCATATTGTTAAAGATTGTTAGCTTCTTCTAAACTTTAGACATTTAACATTCTGAAAGCTGCTTTAATAAGGCCAAAGGTCATATTTTGCCATCAAACATGTTTCAAGCGATTTTTCTGAGCACAAAACCCATTCATTCATGAGTCGGTAACCAAACGGTATACAACTAGGAACATTAATGCAAGAGGGTTATTGGCCTATTATTATCATGTGGACCTAGATACATTGAAAAACTGTTTTACATGTAATCCAGGTAAATCAACTACTCATGGTTACAATCAAACCATGCAGAATAAAGTGCGACAACTACAAAGAATGAACAGATAAATGAAAGGACACAGGGGCCTCAGCGATATAGACCAGGGGACCAGGTATACATCCTTAGCTTAAAAACTGCCTCTTCAATGGAAGTTGTTGATCTTGAACATGGACCATGTTTTCAAGCTTTCGTATCTTCCACCCCGTGGTAGAGGGGGAGATTGCCACTTGTGGTTCGACCTGTCCCCGATCATGTCCTTTGTGGAAAAGCTCTTCCGGACCAACACCTTTGATGGCAAGTCCATCGGGTAGTGGCCATCACAGAACATCCTGCAGAACAAGGAGTCAAGGGACCCTGAGACGTGGTTTACTGAGCAGTCTGGTGAAACGTCCAATTGCCAGAACTCACCATGTACCAAGGCCTGGCTTGGCCCGCAGTAAGAGGTGTCCTCCAAAGTCAGATCCTGCCTGTAGCGTCAGTCTTACAACCAATGCATGCTGCCCTCGGGATAGCTGCTATGGAGAGGAGACAGTTGCCCACATCTTCACAGAGTGTGGATTTGCGAAGAGGGTGTGGAGAATGATGCAAGGGACTTTGGCACGGTTCATCCCAAACAGCTCCATAACAGAGGACTCTCTGATTTACGGGCTATTCCATAGAACACATTTGGAAATGGACATCAAGTGTTGCTGTAAATCATCAACTTGGTAAAAGATGCTCTTTGGTCTGCCCAAAACCTGTTGGCTAACACGCACAGTTGGATATCCATCACAGATTGTTGCTGACTGGCACATTCCAAACTGCAGGAGTACGTGCCGAGGGACTCGCTGGAGCTCGGTGCAGCCAAAGCCGAGGCTCTGTGTTGGGAAGGATGACAATCTAGGGTCCTTCTGCTGCTGAACACTGAGAGGCAAAGTCAGGTGGGGACACCTCTCCAACAAGAGAATGGCAAGAGTTTTTGTTTAAAGATAGGTGTGAGTAGTACTCCGAATGATGCCATTGAATGTATAGACACTGAGAATGAATGAAGAGTTTTTGCAGTTTTTTTCTGAATAAAGTTTATCTTTGGAGGAAAAATGAAAGGGGAGGAAGGGGGATGCCTGGGTTGTGAGTGGCCCTTGATTATGTTTTCCGAGACAGCTTGAAATGTAGATAGTCAATGTGGAGGGTGGCCGGTGTAGTGATGGACTAGGCTATGCCCATAACTCTGCAATTCCCTGCAATCTTGAGCAGAGCCCTTGCCAAGCCAAGCTGTGATGCATCCTATTGGGATGCTTTCTTTGGTGCATCAACAGAAATTGGTAAGAGACATTTGAGACGTGCCAAATTTCCTCAGCCTTCTGAGGAAGTAGAAGTGTTTCTTATTTGGACCAGGATAAGTTGATGATGATATTTCTGCCTGGGTGCCTGAAGCTCTCGTCCATTGCCACTTCAGCACCATTGATGCAGACTGGGGCGTGTACTTCACCCTGCTTTCAGACGTCAATGACTAGCTCCTTCATTTTGCTGACAAAAAAAATTAAAAAGATCTCTGTATTACTGGAGCTGTTGGCACACCAGACGAGTGGAAGATCAAGCTCGAAAGCTGCTTTCCAATGGATAGGGATCAATATTTGATAAATAAAAGTTAAAAGGTTAGGAGATTGAATTCAAGTAAATGACTCTATGAAAGAACTGAATTGGCTATCGATTGACTAAATGGCCTTCTTGTGTGCATCAAGGATGCTGAGAGAGCAATTACGTTGCAGGAAGATAAGCACAAATAAGTCAAGACCAGAATGCTGTTGGTGCCTGTTAACAAAGAACCTTTACAAAAGCAATATTTTTTTTCCCAATTTCTTCAGACCTTAATTAAATGGGGGAGAATTTCTTTAAATCTGATCTGTGTCACAATACCAATTCAATAAAAAATTTAAATTGGGAATCTAGACCATTACACTAATGGCAACAACATTAAAATGACTTAAGCAGGATGAAGCAAAACCCCTGCTGCAACAATGTTTTGAAGTTTCCATGCATTTTGCAACCATGTCATGCACCACTTGTTTTTATCTCTGCAAGACAAACCCAACTAAACAGTGCCTACCACTGACTGGTATTTCAGAATTAACCTTGAGTAATTGCATTTTGTTGGTGCTCCACTGTCAGGATTTTGAACCAAGTTTAATGAGTAGCATTGTCGCAACTGGGTCTCTCTGACAACTGCCTCTCTGTCTTGTGTTGACTTTTGTCACATGTTTGGCACAGCAGCATCTCTGGAGAATTGAGGCACTTGTGAACTTGAGGAACTTTGGTCCGTCAATAGGTCAGCATGTTTACGTTCAAAATTGATGTTTAGGAATGTCTATTGCCGATGGGTGAGCAAATATTTTCTTTCAAAGTATCATTGTTGGAGGATTGGGACCAGTTTAGATGGGGCATCTTGGTCTGCATGGACAAGTTGGGCCGAAGGGCCTGTTTCCATGCTGTACGAGTCTATTATTTTTCAGTACACCAGGCATAACCAGGTCACACAGCCCAATTGGTCAATGATAGTACTTGTGTTCTGGCTGAGCCTCTTACCACTCAATTGAACCATGTGTAGGAAGGAACTGTGGATGCTGGTTTAAACCAAAGATCAACACAAAATGCTGGAGTAACTCAGTGGGACAGGCAGCATCTCTGGAGAGAAGAAATGGGTGACGTTTCAGGGCGAGACCCTTCTTCAGTCTGAGGAAGGATTTCGACCTGAAACGTCACCCATTCCTTCTCCAGAGATGCTGCCTGTCCCATTGAGATACTCTATCATTTTGTGTCATACTCCATTGTCATTCCCTTTCTCCCCCTTGCGTGTATTGTTTTGTTATTTACCTGAATAACTCAATGTAAATGTAAACTTTATATTCTCATCGCTGCCTTGATAGGGATTTTCTCAATTGGGATTCATTATCACGAGTTCTCCTTGAGATGGAATAATCTTCTCTGCAGCGAGATTATCAAACTCTACTGTTTTAAGTTTCATTAGATCACTCCTCAGCATTGTCTTTTAATAGAGAGGGAGCCATTGCTATGTTACTGGATTAATAAATGGAATGCCTGGAATTATTTGCGAATTTGAATTGGGTTTTAAAACAGTCATACACCCACCACGTTTGGTTTACTAACATAGTTCAGCGAAGGAAATCTCTCGCCTTTGCTTAAGGCACATTTCTATTCTTCAATTCAATACGAATGTGTATGATTTGTAGCTGACCATTGACGTAGTATCAGGTTGGACAGCAGTTCAAGAAAGCAGCCCACCAACACAACAGTTACGTGTGGACTGATGGTGCACAGGAGAATGAATAAAACCTCCATTTCCTTACACTCACTATTTAATGATCAGATTGGCTTGGATGAAGTCAGTTTGCACAGCACTTGTCTTTGAAAAGTGCTGGCATGAGCACAATATTTTGGCTTCGTGCTGGCCACTAATAGAACGTCCTTGGGTAGGTTTGACTCGTAGACGTTGGAAAGGCTTTTGGAATCGGGGATTGAGTTGCTCACTGGCGGACACTCAGTGTCTAACCTGTTCCTACAACTATGTTATTCATATGGCAAAACTAACAGGGGTGGCGACCCCACCCAAAGTGTTGACCAAGTGGAGCTTAGCCATGCCAATGCTGGCTCGGTATCAAGGGGAAGTTATTAGATGCTGTCTCATTGGCCATTTCTTGGCACTTGCTTTGTAAACCTTGTGATCCAAATGTTATTTTATACAGCAATCGATTCATTATTGATTAGAGGAGATGCAGATGAAACAGAACAATGCAGTCATCAGCAAATATCCATATTCTTGACCTTATAACTTGAGGAAAGTCACCGTTGAAACAGCTGAGTCTGGTTGGGCTCAGGGTTGGAGCTGAATAGATAGGAGTCATAGCAAGGTGGTCCCTCCCAAGGCCCAGGGAGAGAGTTGGTGAGTGACCACGAGGAAAGGGAGTAGACAGAAAGTGCAGGTAACACCTCTGGCCATTCCCCTTCAAAACAACGATACCCTTTTGGATACTTATTTCACAAAATGCTGGAGTAACTCAGCAGGTCAGGCAGCATCTCAGGAGAGAAGGAATGGGTGACATTTCGGGTCGAGACCCTTCTTCAGACTCCTATTCCTACTACAGGGAACCACAGCAAGGTTTCCACTGGGTCTCCCCCTTCCCCCTCTAGCCAGGCGACCCAAACTACTCCCCACATCGGTCCTCATACCCCCCCCTCTGCTCTGTTAACCCACCACCCCCTCACCATACATCCCCTCCACCTCCGCCTGCCCCCCCTGCCTTCATCCAACCCCAACCCCCACACTTACCAGGTGTTCACCATCCCCCCTGACCTCCCCCTTTCAGACACCGAGCGGAAAATCCTGCCCTTTTGGGTACTGTTGGTGGAGGGTGTCTTGTCAGGGTGCGCAGCAGGAGCAAGGATGTGTCACGCAGTCTGGCGCTGAAGAACAGCGGGGAAGGGTAATGTCAGGCAGAGACTTGGTGTCAAGAGACTCATTAGTTAGGGGGATAGACAGGAGATTCAATAGCAGCAATCGAGTGTTCAGGATGGTGTGTTCCCTCCCCGGTGCCAGGGTCCAGGATGTCTTGGAGTGGCTGCATGATATTTTTGACCCCAGCACCCTTCTGAATGTGTACCTAAATCACAGATGTTTTGTTTTGCCTCCTTGTAATGTAGGCATTCAACTCCATTATAATTGCTTCTATTTATGTCGTTAAAGCATGAGAATGTACTCGGTTACCTCTCATTTCCTAATAAATCACATTGGATATACAAGCATCAGCTGAAGGCAGGGTTGGACTAAGTTGCAACATTCTGTGCAGTCAAATTTTCTATTGACATTCACAATAATTGTTTGAAAAATCCCCTGAGTTGTAGTGCATGTGGAACCAGATCCAAGCAAGTTCCAAGAGAAGAATGAGGCATGCAGAAATTCATATCATTCAATTCCCTTATAGCTTATTCATCCAAATAACTAATATAAATTCAGTGCAGTGCAGAAGCATCATCGCTGTGCTGGAAATGCCATCATCATAACTTTTTTATTAAAACGTCGACTGCCAGAGTGCATGATCCTCTTTGAGGAACAAGATTTATACTTCAATTAAAATCTGTGCGAGAGGTTAATCACGGCTCCATAGACAACCTGGCTGCTCTCTTTACCTGTGCTTCAGCAGCCTCTTGTTGTCCATTAAATGCATTGGAATGAGCCAAGGAAGTAAAAGGTGTAAGAGCTTCCTGGCAACTATTTCTACCTTTGATTGTTAGTGGCAGATTTTAGCATTAACCTTCATTGTGATTAAATAACTGCACTAATAAACGCAGAGATAGATGCAAAATATTGGAGTAACTCAGCAGGACAGGCAGCATCCCTGGAGAGAAGGAATGTTTCAGGTAAGAGAGCCTTCTTCAGACTCGGGGTCTGCTAAGTTACTTCAGCATTTTGTGTCTATCTTCGATGTAGACCAGCATCTGTAGTTCCTTCCTACATAATAAACCCAGAGGTTTGGGGTAACAATCCAGATGTGAGAGTGCAAATCCCACCTTGTCAGCTCCACAGTAGAGGTTGTTCATTAAATAATCTGAAATTATGCAATTTGAACCAATATTGGAGCTACTCGATTGTCATAAAATCTTTTCTGCTTCACTAATACTCCTTAGGAAAGCAAACGTCTTCCCCTCACCCCGACTGAAACTCCAGACCCACAGCAATGTGTCACTGTTAACTGCCTACTTAATAAAGAAAAGCAAGTGACTTAGTTATACTAAAGTGCTCAGATAAACATAATAATAGACAGAGTCTTGAAGAGATCTAGGCACAGACTTCTGGATGCAGCAAAGACACACACTGCTCTGTTGACCTAGCAAACATGGACATACATCCCCCATTGCGTCTGTCCAAGCCATTAGCATTATAAATAAATGGGCCTTTTCCAGGGTAGCAAGCATTGCTTGTTGAGTACTGGAGTTATTAGCTTGGGCCTCAGCTGCTCATACCATAATCTATCTACCTATCTTCTAAAACTCTGTGTTTGTTTGTGTGTATGTATATGTATATCCTGCCAAGACAGAGTGTCCAACACTGAGATTCTGTCTCACGCTGGCCTTCCGAGTATGTACACTCTACTCAGGCAGCGCAGGCTGCAGTGGCTGGGCCATGTCCACCGCATGGAGGATGGCCACATTCCAAAAGACATCCTCTATGGAGAGCTAACATCTGGGAGGAGAACCATCGGCCGCCCCCAGCTACGTTACAAGGATGTCTGCAAGAGAGATTTGACGGCGCTCGACATCAATGTGGAGTCCTGGGAGAGCCTTGCAGCTGACCGTACGAGGTGGAGAGGTACCCTGAACCAACATCTCAAAACGGGGGAAGAGAAACTGATGAACACAGTGGCAGAAAAGCGGGCACGCAGAAAGGAGCGCAGCAACTTCAACAGACCAGAGTCCACACACAAATGGGACCTTTGCGACAGAGACTGTCACTCCCGCAACGGTCTCTTCAGCCACAAGCGACGCTGCTCTAGCCGACGTGTGGAGCAAGCAGCCAACTAGGATGCATCACCCATGGTCAGCCATGACCGAGGGGGGCCTAAGAAAGAAGAAGAAAGTGTGTGTCCACCATAACTTTTTTGGTTCACACAGCCAAAACGGTACACTATAGCGCCACAATATTTGGCCCACGTTACTCACCATTATCCTGGGCATAATGTCTAACAACTCTCATTCAAATTGAAGCTACATTTTTAAAGCTAGAGAGATTTTAAAGTTAAAAAATTTCCTTTCTAACCCATTTCTTGAAGGTCTTCAGTGTGTGACGTCACAATAGGACACGCACGTCTTTAAGAATAGTGCTCTCTTCATCCCCCCCTCCCCCCCCGGAGGACCAGCGGGAGGACCGATGCCCGTCCCAGCATGCCTCGCGTCTGCCTTCCCCTCATGGTGCAGCACGACGCCATTCCGCGCAGCTCGCGACTAACAGTGCGAGCCTCGACCCGTGGGTTGCTCCCCGCCCGCAAACCAGTGCACGCACCAGTAGGATCGATGGGCCCGAGCCGGGGATCGCCAACGGGTCCATGCCTCCGCAGTTGGTGAGAGGATGGTGTGCGTGAGAGGGGAGAACAATGTCCATTTTTTAAAAAACGTTAAAACCCCGCTTACTTCATAGATTAGACTTTAAAAAAAGCCGTTAAAAATTATTAAGTTAACAAACCCGGGGCTCACCCGAGTGACTGCAGTGGCCAATGGTGAGCGAGGGGAGGGGGCGGGAGGGGGTGACGAGATAGTCAGGGGAGGGGAGGAGGGGGTGGAGAGGGTGAGGGGTGGATGATGAGGGGGGGGTGGGGATGGAGTGCGTAAGGGGGGTGGGGGGTGGAGGAGGGGGGTCGAGTGGGTGAGGGGGATGGGGATGGGGGGAGGATGAGGGTGGAATGGAGATGGTGGCGGGGGGAGGGGGAGAGTGGGGGTGGGGTGGAGGGGGTGAGGGGGAATGGGGACTGTGGGGGTGGAGGACAGGGGAGGAGGGGAGAGTGGGGGAGGAGGGGGTGAGGGGGAATGGGGACTGGGGGGCAGGGGAGGAGGGGAGAGTGGGGGTGATGGGAAAGAGAGAGTGGGGGTGGGGGAGAAGGGGGACAGTGGGGAGCAAGTGGGGGTGGGGAGGAGGGGAGAGTGCAGGTGGGGAGGAGGGGAGAGTGGGGGTGGGGAGGAGGGGAGAGTGGGGGTGGGGAGGAGGGGAGAGTGGGGGTGGGGAGGAGGGCAGAGTGGGGGTGGGGAGGAGTGAAGAGTGGCGGTGGGGGAGAGGGGGTGGGGAGGAGAGAAGATTGGGGGTGGGGGGAGAGTGGGGTGCAGGCAGGGAGGGTGGGGATGGAGGTGGGGGTGAGGGGAGGGAATAGGGGTGGGGAGGGGGGAATAGGGGTGGGGGCAGGTTTGGGGGGAGTGGGGGTGGGGGCAGGGGAGGGGCACGTGGGGGTGGGGGCAGGGGAGGGGCTAGTGGGGTTGGGGTAGGGGGGTGGAGTCAGTGGGGGAGGAGGGGGGGATAAGGGGGATTGAGGGTGCTACACCAATACAGGAGAGGCTTTTGGTCCAGGGCTCACTCAGTCACACCCTCTCCCCTTCCTTGTCTCCCCTCTACCAGGAATGCCCAACGGGTCCACTTTGTCTAGTATCTCAATAAAGGACTAGAATGTTATATCTATAAGTTTCCCATCAACACTCAACTAGATGGGGTAATGACTTTTGAGGAGGATGTAAAGTGGGTTTAAGGCTGAATGATCAAGAGAGCTAAAAGTGACAGGAGCAGAATTAGGCCATTTGGCCCATCGTCTACTCCACATTTCAATCATGGCTGATCTATCTCTCCCTCCTAACCCCTTTCTCCTGCCTTCTCCCTATAACCCCTGACACCCGTACTAATCAAGAATCTATCTATCTGTGCCTTGAACATGGCAAAAGCAGTCTGACATGGATACGTTTTCTTTGGCATGAAAAGAAAAGTAACATTGTTCACATTCTGTTAGATTGGGGATTCTGATGCAGAAAGAGATTTGGTGATCTTGTACATCTATCACTAAAAGCAAGCATGCAGGCAATCGGTGTGTTGGCCTTCATGGCAAGTTGATTTGAGTACAGGAGCAAGGATGTCTTGCTATACCACTAGTATTGTCTGCAGTTTTGGTCTCCTCGTTCAGTAAAGAAAATATTTGACTTGGTGTTGTAACGATTCAATAGACTTGTTCCTCCAATAGTAGGACTGCAGTATGAGGTGAAATTCTTCAATACAAGCTTGGTCAATCTGGAGTTTAGAAAAATCAAAGAAGATCTCAATGAAATCTGTAAAATTCTGACCAGGCTCAAAAGACTGGAGGGCCCTAGAATGTTTAAGACCAGAATGAGAAGAAATTTATTCACTTTCATCATTTTAGCCAAATGTATTAAAGCAACAAAAAAAAATGCAATTGAACTTTCTTGACACATCTTTAAAATACATTTCAAACCTGTGTTGAAGGGCCTTCTACTTAAAATGTTAACTCTGTTTCTCTTTCCACAGGAATGGCTGGGTCTGCTATTTCTAATGTTTGCTGTTTTTTAGATTTCCAGCATTTGCAATTATTTTTTGTTTTTCAATGTTTACTTCGATTCTTTTGTGGAAATCAAATGCATTAATTGTATCCCCTGTTAAAAGAGAAAATATTGTAGACTTGGTTGGGAAATATTAAAATTGAGCGGCACGGTGGTGCAGTGGTAGCACAGCTGCCTTACAGTGCCAGAGACCCGGGTTTGATCCTGACTACGGGAGCTTGTTTGTATGAAGTCTGTGCGTTCCCCCCCGTGACCTGTGTGGGTTTTCTCCGAGATCTTCCATTTCTTCCACATTTCAAAGAAGTACAGGTTTGTAGGTAAATTGGCTTGGTATAAATGTAAAACTGTCCCGAGTGTGTGTAGGATAGTGTTAAAGTGCGGGGATCGCTGGTCGGTCCGGACTAGGAGGGCCTGTTTCCGCGCTGGATCTCTAAACTAAATGTTGGGGAGTGGGATTGATTGATGGGCCTTTCAAAAGGCGACACAGGAACAATGGCCTGAATGTCTTACTCTTGTGGACTATGAACCTAATGATCCTTTACAGGAGGAAGAGGGTTAATCACATTAAGTTGGATGACTGTTTAATGCAATTGGAATGTTATACCATTTGAATCAGGATAAGTGCAGTTGGTCAGTGTGGTTATTGGCTCTGAGGTCAACAGAGTTGTTTATCCTAAATCCGGAGGTCACTTAGAAGGAAATTGTTTTTTGTCAAAGAAAGCTTTTGGGAAGGTAAAATATGGATGCTTATAAAATATCTGTTCCCAAGGTCATGGCATGAAGCAACATGTTGGTTTAGTTCTGCTTCTGAAACTTTAAGAAGCACTTCCTCAATTGGAAGTATCTTACCACAACTAGAGAGCAGAGTCGTCCCCCGGACCATCTTTGATCAGACTTCAGACACAAAATGCTGGAGAAACTCAGCGGGACATAGAAAATAGGTGCAGGAGTAGGCCATTCGGCCCTTCGAGCCTGCACCGCCATTCAATATGATCATGGCTGATCATCCAGCTCAGTAACCTGTACCTGCCTTCTCTCCATACCCCCTGATCCCTTTAGCCACAAGGGCCACATCTAACTCCCTCTTAAATATAGCCAATGAACTGGCCTCAACTACCTTCTGTGGCAGAGAATTCCACAGGATAGAAGGAATGGGTAACGTTTTGGGTCGAGACCCTTCTCCAGACAGACTTTACTGGCTTTATCTTGCACTAAACATTATTCACGTTATTCCCTTTATCATGTATCTGTGCACTGTCAATGTTTCGATTGTAATCATGTATTGTCCGCTGACTGGTTAGCATGCAGCAAAGGCTTTTAACTGTACACATGACAATAAATAAAATAAATTAAACTAAACTTGTCAGCCACTCCATTTAGGATGACAAAAGATTATTGTAAAATTCTTTGGAGTGGAGAAGAAAATCTAAGTGCTCTACAATCAGGTCTTTAAATGGACCATGTGGACTTTATTTTTCTTTGGTGAATTTTTTAATGTTGCTGAAGGGATGTATTCATATTGCATGGAGCAACAAACAATCTACAAGAGGATAGACACTACATGCTGGAGTAATTCAGTGGTGCAGGCAGCATCTCGTGAGAAAAGGAATGGTGATGTTTCTGAAGAAGGGTCTCGAGCCGAAACATCACCCATTCCTTCTCTCCAGAGATGCTGCCTGTCCCGCTGAGTTACTCCAGCTTTTCTGTCTATCTTCGGTGTAAACTAGCATCTGAGTTCCTTCCTACACAATCTACGAGTTGAGTTCCCCCAGTAGATTGTTTTTTGCTTCAGGTTCCAGCATCTGTAGCCTCTCCTGCCTTTTTCTCAAGATGCTTGGGTTTTTATAGATTTGTACAGCGAGAACAAAGCTTTCTATTCATTTGGAATGCTCTTCAGGGGCAGAAGCTAGGATTTTAATATGTTCCATGGGGTTGTATATTTGTCAACTTAATCAGGAAATTATGGGCAGCAAAGTAACTTCTGCCTGCAAATTCCCAATGCCAGTCTCCAATGTACATGACCCTGACCCTACCTATTATCGTTGAGTTGAATGGACCGAAATTCAAACTTGGCTTGTTTTCTCTGGAGCATCACTGGATGGAGAATTTATCAAAGCTTTTCTCCAAGGTAGAGAAACTTTAAAGGAGATATGCTGGCTGTTTTTTACACACTGCAATGGGTTCCTGGATTACAGGAACATTTCAATGGCAGTAACACATACGATACTGACATTTAGGTGGCTTTTAGAAAGGCATGTGAATATGTAGGGAATAGACGAAGTTGGATAGGGGAAAAAACCCCTGCAGATGCTGGGTTAAATCGAAAGTAAACACAAAATGCTGGAGTAACTCAGCGGGTCAGGCAGCATCTCTGGAGAAAAGGAATGGGTGACATTTCAGGTCAAGACCCTTCAGTCTGAAGAAGTCTCGACTTGAAACGTCACCCATTCCTTCTCTCCCGAGATGCTGCCTGACCAGACGAATATGGGTCGCATGCAGACAGAGGAGATTTGTTCAACTTGGCATCACGTTTGGCAAAGACATTGTGAGGTGAAGTGTCCATTCCTGTGCTGTACTGTTTTATGTCCAATGGATATCTGGGCTTCAATAAACATTTTGTTGCTTCAATCAAAGAATTCCCGTTTTTCGTTGGAGCATTGGCACTCACTGTGGCAGGAGCTCCATTAGAGTTGATTTTTAGCATTTGGACAATTTACAGTGCAGAATGTGAATGTATTTACACAGTAAACGGAGTGCAGATTTCATTTCCCAAGGCTATGTATGCCGGGAATTTTCTTTTCCCTATACGAGAAAATAATACTTCACATCAATACAATATGGGGTAATACATCTCTGTCAGAATAATTCAGGAATCTGAAGGTGAGATCAGTGAGCATAGAAACCTACTGAATGTATGGGTACAAAGCGTTAGATGTTTGCTGTTGGCATTGTATACTCTGAAGGAGGAGCCTGCCTAGACCAGACCCTGCTTTTTGCTTGAAAAATCCTGGAACCAGTCGCACTCCAATAAACATGGATATGCATGTAGCAACCTACAAATGTAGTTATCATTCTCCCTGGCCATGGCTCAATTAAAACTCATTACCCTCCTTGTTCCCAATGTTGGGGGAGTCCAGAACAAGGGGCCACAGTTTAAGAATAAGGGGTAGGCCATTTAGAACGGAGATGAGGAAAAACTTTTTCAGTCTGAGAGTTGTGATTCTGTGGAATTCTCTGCCTCAGAAGGCAGTGGAGGCCAATTCTCTGAATGCATTCAAGAGAGAGCTAGATAGAGCTCTTAAGGATAGCGGAGTCGGGGGGTATGGGGAGAAGGCAGGAACGGGGTACTGATTGAGAATGATCAGCCATGATCACATTGAATGGCGGTGCTGGCTCGAAGAGCCGAATGGCCGAATGGCCTACTCCTGCACCTATTGTCTATTGTTTATTTGTATTTTTTGCTGGAAGCTCTGAAATATAGTGCCCATGAAGTTCCTCGTTAAACCCAAACTTGCCGAAATCTTCAGCAAAAAAGGAAGTGCTGGAGAAACTCGGTGGGCTGGGCAGTATCTGTGGAGGGAATATGCAGATGATGTTTTGGATTGGGGACTGTTGAGTTCCTCTAGGACTCTGATTTTTTTCCCCTCAAGATTCCAGCATCTTCAGATTCCTGTGTCCCCATTCCTAAAATCTTTACCTTTCAATACTCAACACTTGATCTCACATGACCATCACTACTTGATTCACCTGTTTGTCTTTGACCCATATCCCTTCCTCAAAAGTGCTCTACGTTTTGGGCAATGGATCTTCGAACAGGTTTCTACAATCCTGTCCCATGGAGGGTTTCTGTCTTCTCTGACCTTCTCTGATCTCTGATCTTGTCCTACAACATCTGTACCACTCTCAGAGACCAACCCTCCCATGTCCCATTGTCCCCACACCAGGTTAATATGCCTATTCCACATCAAACTCTTGTAGAAAATACTCATGCTATCTATTACACCTTTGATTGTATATAATTAAAAAAAATTAAATGCAGCAATTAATTCACAATTCATAAATGTTGACTAAAATGTTAAGATAACTCGTCATTTAAATTACCAACCACAATGTAAGTTCTGTCCATTGTAATTATAAAAGAGTTAATCCCTGCTGGGTCTATGCCTCCGTGAATCTGTTGCACTGCACTGTCCGTCAATAATGAATGGAAGCAAAATCCCACTAGGGAGAAAGAAGATAAGACTCTATTGCCTTCCATCGCAGTGGCGAATGTGGTGGAGCCACTGTGGTGGATGTTCATGTTAGTTATTAGGTAGTGTGTGTCTTGTTGCTTATTTTTGGTATGACTGTACAGCAAATTCTTTGTATGTTGCCAAACATACTTGGCTGATAAGTTAATTTGCTACTTGGGGTCTGCACGCAGGGAGATGACCTATTTTAGTGATCAGATCAAATGTCTTTCCTAAGTTTAAATGTGGTAGTACAGTATTTTCAAAAAGGCCTGATGCATTGTAGTTTGAACACAGGGTTTCATAGATAATGTATGCTTTTGGTATTCAGAGGTCAGGCAGCATCTGTGGCAAGACGAAGAGTTAAGATTTCGGATTCTTACCTTTGTTCCCTAAACCTGACCATTGCAAAGCCTATTCTCTATTGCGTACCTTCTAGAGAAGTGCTTTGCACAAGGAGTGCTAGAAAAAGGACATAAAGTGCTGTACAAGAAAACAAAGATAGATTTCTACCTTTTGTCTCCCTATTCCTTCCAGATCACAGTGAATGTTATTTTGTCCTCATCACTCCCCCCCCCACCCCCCATCTCTCCCCCCCCCCCCCCCCCCCACACACACACACACACACACACACACACACACACACACACACACACACACACACACACACACACACACACACACACACACACACACACACACACACACACAGTTTCATTTTGTAGGAACAACCTCTTGCGCCTCTCCACTTCAGTTAACATTCACCAATTTGTCCCAGCATGGTCCCCTTTCCTACTTGTGTCTTTGTGGAGATTCAACTTTGCCCCATCGTGGGTCACTCAATAAACAGTACAAAATTCCATCTCAGGCTCATGAATAACAAACTGTAATCAATGTAAAACAGGTAGCTGCTTTCATTGAGTGTCTGGTTGCCATATTAGTTTCCATCTGCTACTGGCTTGGATTCTCAACATCAGCAAATTGGCGTGCAGTGAGGTTGTCTCGTGGGACAAACCGTGTATAGTTTAAATCGTCGCTGATTAATTTTCCTGAGCCATCGCAGGCACCTGGGTGCTATCTGCAGCCCATATAAAATAACTTGGGTAATTGCTAGAGACATGGGAACTGCAGGTGATGAAATCTTCAGCAAAACACAAAGTGTAGGAGTAAGGCACAAAAAGGTGGAGTAACTCAGCGGGTCAGGCAGCATCTCTGGAGAAAGGGAATAGGTGATGTTTTGGGTTGAGACCCTTCTTCAGACTGAGAGTCAGGCGAAAGTTAAACTTTTTGTGTCAATGTTCGGTTTAAACCAGCATCTGCAGTGTTGGAATAAGCTGCTTCACCTGCTGAATTACTCCAGCACTTTGTCATGTGGGTATTCAAAGTATTGAGAGCAAGCCATTGTGCGGCAGGCTGGCATAACAGCTAGAGCTGCTGCATCAGAGCTGGAGGAGCTGGGTTCAATCCTGACCTCAGGTGCTCTCTGTGTGGAGTTTGCACTTTCTCCCTGTGACTGCATCGGTAGCCTCCAGGTGCGCCAGCTTCCACCCACATCCCATAGTAGGTGAATTGGCTGCTGTAAGTTGGCCCCAGTGTGTGGATTTGTGATAGAATCTGGAGGGAATGGATGGGAAAGGGAGGAGAATAAAATGAAATTAGTATGGGATTGGAGTAAATCGGTGTTTAATGGTCTGGACTCAATGGCCTGTGGAGCCTGATCCCCTGCTGTTTTTTTGTGAAAATATCTCCAAGCTGGTAAAAAGGAAACAAGGCAATTTTTGTCACAGGGTGGGGTGGGGGGGGGGGGGATAAAATCAATTACATCTTCTAAAATATCTCCATTACATTACCTGAATACCTGTTCTTTGATAATCTTAATCACAGCCAGCCTTTGAATGACAGCGCTGGCTTGTATCCCTATCTTGGTCTGGGGAATACATTCAAATGGTTACCATAGCAACAGTTACAGCAAATTCCAAATTGGCACTGAATAGTTTATTTAAAATATGCAGTGTTAAAAGCATTTCAGCTAGATTATTGCCATTCATCTTTTAGCGAAGATGCATGTAGTCAGTAAGCACATTGGCGTACTGGGAGGTGAAGCGCTGGTTCCAACACAGAAAATTTGGCCAGGAAATGGCAATAGTGACCTCTGTGTAGACATCCATGCTGATCTTGAGCCAATGTCATCGCATTGCAATGTTCCCTTCTTGTCATAGAAACAAACTTGCACAGGTCTCGAGAAACTTGCTGAGCTGATGTTGCCCAATTCCCAATGCAATCTGGTTAAGTGTTATCCAATACAGGATCCAAAAGGCCAAATAAATCATTGAGAATCCTGTGAGTCCTTCCATAATTAATTTCCCTGATAGATGACGTTGTTGCATGGGTGACCTCAGTACCCAGGTTTGAATATCATGTGGAAAGTATGCTACCTGTGGCTGAATGTCTGCCCAGGGGTTTCAGCGAATGCCCCACCCCACATTACAACCTTAGGTCATAGAGTGATACAGCGTGGAAACAGGTCCTTCGGCCCAACTTTCCCACACCGGCCAACATGTCCCAGCTGCACTAGTCCCACCTGCTTGCATTTGTCCCATATCTCTTCAAACCTGTCCTGTCCATGTACCTGTCTAACTGTTTCATTAAATGTTGGGATAGTCCCAGCTTCAACCACCTCCTCTGGCAGCTTGTTCCATACGCCCACCACTCAGGTCACCCAAATTAAGTCACCCCGGACTTAATTTTAGCAGAGCACCATCCTCTCATAGGCCAGTTGGGAAGTGCAGAGTTTCCATTAGCCAATTCTCAGCTGTCAATTAAACATCTTTCCATTGTCTCCCTGCACCTTTAACATTATTGAGTGATGATGTTATGGCAAAATGACAGTCATTTTGCCCCATGAGTTTATTTCTTTTCTCCCAGGGCTGATCCTAGCGGTGGAACTGAAGGGTAATTTTCAACTCCTTGTGTGCCTAGACTTAGACTTATTTTTTAATATGACAGACGTGTCTAATCTTTTAATATATTTGTTATTTGATTAGAAAAAGTAGCTGCAGAGGATTTAGGGTTATTATAAGTTGTTTGCTCTCTGAATGGTGGCAGCTGCTTGTTCCATGTCCATCGCTATTTTCCATTACAACGAAGAGTGGGGTGGTCTAAATCTAGAGCCCCCTGGAGTACAAGTTGCATTGAGGCAAGTTGAGGGAAGCTTGTGTCAGACGCTGAGAACTTAATACAGCTAAAAATGAAAGAGTGAAAGTGAGAGATATTAGGAAAAGGTATTAACAATGAGTAGAGTAAAAGAAAGGTCAAAGATGCTTTAATTAGCATTAAGGAACAAGGACAAAGCTAAGGAAAGATCAGTACATACTTAGTTTAGTTTAGTTTAGTTTAGAGATACAATGTGGAACAGGCCCTTCGGCCCACCAGGTCAGTGCCGACCAATGATCTTCACACATTAACACTATCCTACATACACAACACACTGGGGACAATTTTTACATTTACCAAGCCAATCAACCTACAAACCTGTACGTCTTGGGAGTGTGGGAGGAAACCGAAGATCTCGGAGAAAACCCACGCAGGTCACGGGGAGAACGTACAAACTCCGTACAGACAGCACCCGTGGTCGGGATCGAACCCGGGTCTCCGGCGCTGCATTCGCTGTAAGGCAGCAACTCTACCGTTGCGCCACCGTTCCGCCCTAACAGGTCCAACAGGTCTGTTTGGGTCCAAACAGACAGTACGCGTTGTACTGGGAGGTGGGCAATGTGAGTAGGGTCCTTGATACTTTATCCTCATGAGAGGGGAATGGTTCCTACATTGTCGTGAAGGTGAATGTGGATGTTTGATGGGGGAAACATAGTAAAAAATGAAGTGTTAAGAGGTTTATCATCTTTAAAAATTGATAAATTGCCAGGTTTGGTTGAAATATATCCAAGGCTGTTAAAAGGAGCAATGAGGGGGTGAATGAAGAGGCGCTGGGTAAAATATTTTAATCCCCTCTAGCTGAAAGAATAGTGTTGGTGGAGGAGTGGAGGACTGGGAATATATACTGCTGTTCAAACAAGGCAAGAAAGGGGACACAAACTAATTGGCTTATAATTAGTTGAACTACAGTGGTCGAATTATCGGAGTTCATTTCAAGGGACAATGCAGGCCTTCAGATAGAAAGGCACAAATTCATCAGGGGGGTCAAAATAGATTTCTTATTGTGTCTGTCTAACCAAACTGAATTATTTCAGGAAGAGACAAGGAGGGTGAATGAGGGCAGTGAGTTTGATCTAGTCTACATGGATTCGAGCTTCACCTTTGGCAAGGACCCAATGGCAGGCTGATCAAAAATGTAAAATCCCATGGAATCCATGAGGGAGTGACAGTGAATCCAAAAATTGGCTCCGTAACAGGAAACAAGGGGTCAGCCTCCCTCCATTGACTCCATTTACACCCCACGCTGCCTCGGCAAGGCCAGCAGCAAAATCAAGGACGAGTCGCAGCCTGGCCACTCATTCTTCTCCCCTCTCCCATCGGGCGAAATGTATAGAAGTGTGAAAACGCACACCTCCAGATTCAGGGACAGTTTGTTCCCAGCTGTTGTCAGGCAACTGAACCATTCTACCAACAACTAGAGAGCAGTCTTGAAGTACTATCTACCTCATTGGAGACCCTCGGACTATCTTTAATCAGACTTTACTGGCTTTATCTTGCACATTACTCGCATTATTCCCATCATCATGTATCTGTACACTCTGGAGGGCTCGATTGTAATCATGTATTGTTTTCCCTCTGACTGGTTAGCACGCAACAAAATGTTTTCACTGCACCTCGCTACACGTGACAATGAACTAAACTCAAACTCGTAGGCATCTCGGGAGAGAAGGAATGGGTGACGTTTCGGGTCGAGACTCTTGTTCAGAACTACCTGGACCCACGAATGGTCATCTTGGCCAGGCCCAGGAACAAACCGACAGGGAGATCCCACCTTCCCGATCGGCCCTCCCCACTCCCTGCCCTGTGCCCAAACACCAGGATCGTGGGACTAAAATGCAACCAAAACTTGAGGAGCAGCCCCTTCAGATATCCGTACAGGGGCAGCAACCTCTTACACTCCATATACACGTGGAACACGGTCTCTTCCTCGCCGCAGAAGTTACAGGCGGCTGGTCAGTCTGTGAACCGACTCAAAACTTTATTACACACCTGCTCTGTGCAACACTCTCCACCCCAGGTCCCCGATGTACAGGGGAAAGTTATTCCCTTATCATGCAAGTGGATATCGGTACACGTGACAATAAACTAAACTGAATGAACCGAACTGAACTGAAGCAAAAACTCTCATCAAATGTATCCATTGCTAGGATGTGTGCGTGAGCAGCCAGGAGCTGAAGTTGGGTTTACATTTGAGGAGCTCTTTCTTTGGATCATTGCACATGTAGTGGGCTGAATGGCCTCCTGTGTTGGAGGTTTTCAATGGTTCAATCGGGGGTTTTCTTCAAACTTTCACGCAGTTGAAGTGATGAAATGACATGATTGCAACCACACTTGTGCCTTGTCAATGTTTTCTGGTGTAACGGGTGTTGTACAAAGCTGTGCAGACCAGAAGGCCCTTGCTTCTGCTGCATCAGCTGATCTCAGCTGCAGGAGCAATTGACAACGTGTAATTGGCCAAAGACTCTTAGCACAGCATGAGTCAATGTCTTGAGGGGAGGCAGAGAGAGACTGCAATCTGTTCACTCTTGCAAAATACAATTCATATCATGCATGAATTATACAGCATGAGTGATACATGAAGAGTGAATACAGAACCATGCTAACAGAGGAATATGCCAAAGACCAAGGTGTCTCCACTTGGGACATGTCCAAAAGATAAATTTAAATAATCATTCATAAATAGTGTAGGAAGGAACTGCAGATGCTGGTTTACACTGAAGGTAGACACAAAATGCTGGAGTAACTCAGCGGGTCAGGCAGCATCTCTGGAGAGAAGGTATGGATGACATTTCAGGTCGAGACCCTTCTTCAGACTGAGTCAAGGGAGAGGGAGATTATAGATATAGAACGGTAAGTTGTTAAAATGACAGACCAAAGCAGATGATCAGATGACCTGTCTTTTTGCACCTGACCCATCTATATAACCAGTCTCCCTTGTTGTGATATTGCAGGGACTACTTTGTTGTATCACAAGGACTAATTTGTTTGCCTGTGTATTAACGTGTATATACGAGAATGAGGTGATTAGGTGGTCACTCTGGTTCCAGGTGGCCGTGGAATAAACAGCCTGGATTTAAGCTCCAGCATTCTAACCTTTTAAACACGTGTACTTGTGGTCCGTCCAGAGTCTCAACAAAGGTACAACAGATACCGGACCACGAAGTACAACATCCCTCTCCCCTGACTCTCAGTGTGCAGAAGGGTCTCGACCTGAAACGTCACCCATTCCTTCTCTCCAGAGATGCTGCCTGTCCTGCTGAGTTACTCCAGCATTTTGTCTACCTTCATCAATGGTGAGTCGTTCAGGAAAGAAATCATCTTTACGCAGGGAAGAACAATCCACCATATCAGTTGTGAAGTAATATCATGAAGGGATTTAAGGGAAAAGGAGGGAGGGAGGGAGTGAGGGAAAGAGTAAGTTGGTGGTGTGAAGCAAGTGTATAATCACCACCATGGATCAGCTGGGTTGAACAGTCTGTTCTGTGATCTAGCTCCCAGTACAGTACAGAATCAACTTCAAGCTCCTCCTATTCACATACAAAGCCCTAAAGGGGCTTGCCCCCCCCCCCCATATCAAAAATCTTCTAACCCACCACTCTATCTCCAGGTCCCTCAGGTCGGCCGACTTGGGGCTACTGACTATCCCGCGGTCTAGGCTTAAGCTCAGGGGTGACCGCGCTTTTGCGGTTGCAGCTCCTAGACTGTGGAACAGCATCCCACTCCCCATCAAAACTGCCTCCTCCATCGACTCCTTTAAGTCCAGGCTCAAAACCTATTTCTACTCCCGAGTGTTTGAGGCCCTCTGAGGGGGCGCTGTGAACTGGTTATGTATGTGCTGTCATGTTTGTGTGCCATTGTATGTTCGTTCTTAGTACCTGAACTGATGTACAGCGCTTTGGTCAACGTGGGTTGTTTTAAAATGTGCTATACAAATAAAATTGACTTGACTTGACTTGTATTTACGATCAGGTTGAAGATGTGTGGCTCGCTCGGGGGTGAAGAAAACGTGATGTTCCGGAAGGGCAGCTAGACACAAAATGCTGGAGTAGCTCAGCGGCAGCATCTCTGGAGAGAAGGAATAGGTGACGTTTCGGTATATGACCCTTCTTCAGTCTGAAGCAGGGTCTCGACCCGAAACGCCACCTATTCCTTTTCTCCAGAGATGCTGCCTGACCCACTGAGTTACTCCAGCTTTGTGTGTCTATCTTCGGTTTAAACCAGCATCTGCAGTTGCTTCCTACACGTTCAGGAAAGGGCAGCTGGTTCTATGGTGAGGAAGGACGGTGAGCACTTTGTTCATGAGGCTGGCCTCGTATTGCAGCACTTTGGAGCACAGCTTGTGAGATGTTTTAAATAAGTGTCTAATAATGTGGCATCTGCTGAGAGTGCAAATTCTCCGAGTATGCCCCTTGCTGTGAATTAATTATTAAATAGTACCAATAATCTGAGGTAGTGGCAGCTTCTCATATCGTGAGCGTAATTTATTTTGCACACTAATGGTTAAACATATAGAATTTATATTGCAGGATATCCTTGCTAAGCCTATGAAAAGACAGAAAGCACAAGGGAATTGCAGTCATTGCCATGGGGGGTTTATAGTGCAATCTGTGGAGATGTGCAGCGGGGACATATAAAGGCCAGTGATTTCAGTGTGCAGGGCCAGGGCCTAGTCCCAAATTCAATTAGCATCGACCTTTTACCTTAGGAAATTTAGCCCAATCTGATTTGATGGAAATCAATGAGTGGGCGAGAGGGGTTAAATTTACGATGTTTCTGGACAATCTCAACCTTTTGAGCATGGGGTCAAAGTGCATAAATGCCCCCATATAAAATAACAAATGACTTCAAAGGGCCTGATTGCCTCTGGTCTGTATATAAATAAATAACCTGGCCATCAAAACTGTTTTTTTTCCTCTCTGCAGACAAACATAAATTAAGCTGAGAACTTTTTGAGCATGGGTTTATTATTGTCACATGTACTGAGAACAGTGAAAAGCTTTGTGTTGCAGGCTGTCCAAACAGATCAGATATACCATACATCAATATAATCATGTCAAACTCAAGTATAACAGAGAAAGCAAAGGGGAAGATACAGAGTGCACCAGATAGTTCTCAACATTGCAGCGCATCAGTTCCATACACAAAGTCCAATGTCCTCAGTGGGGTAGAGGTGAATCGGACAGTGCCCTAGCTTACGGAATGAAAGTTCAGGGGAACTTGGTGTAGGACTGCAGCTGCCTGCAACTCTGTGGCAAATGGCAGTGTAGTGACACAGGTTGTAGAGGGGGGCAAATGTGGGACAAGGGAATATTGGAGAGATCCTGCTGCCTCTCAGTCCCCAGACACTCGTGTTCAATTCTGTTCTCGGGTGGAGATTCAATGTTCACGCTGTGACGATGTGAGTTTCCACCAGGAGCTCCGGTTTTGTCCCAAATTCCCAACATGTGCAAGTCAACAGGTTAACCATGCGGCCCTGACTGATGAGGGGCAACTTATGGGTGAATGGCAAAATCTTGGCGGGAGTTGAGCAGAAGGTGGGGAGAATTTTCAAAACAGTTGGAAAAAGAGAGGAAAGATTTAATAGGAACTGGAGGAGCAACGTTTTCACACAGAGGGTGGTGGGCATATGGAACAGTTGTGAGAGGAAGTAGTTGAGGCAGATACAATGGCAACATTTAAAGACAGGTATATGGACAGGAAAGGTTTAAAAGAATATGGACCAAATGCAGGCAAATAGGACTCGCCTGGCTGGAGCATGTTGGTCGACATGGACAAGTTGGGCTGATGGACCTGTTTCCGTGCTGTATGATTCTATGACGATATATCCTATTAAACAGAAGAGTAATCTTGAAGGATGGAATGTGGGTTTGAGTGCCATCTTAACCACATAGTAAATGCTGGGTCTTGGATTGATGTGGCAGGTTGTAATATACCTATCCCTGTATGCCTCCTGCCTGTGGTGAAGTGACATGCACTGTGGGCAGAGTTCTAAAAATCATCGGTTCATGTGAGATTTGTCACAGACGGAGCCTAAAGACATGCATGCACTCACTTAACGTTTTCAAATGTTACTGGTTTTAAATTCTCTGTGTGGTCTTTCTTACCATAAAATACTGCTTATTTCTCAACAGAAGTTGTTGAACTAATTCAATCTTTATACTGCAAAAAAGAGCCATAAGAATTGTCAATAAGGCTAGTTATAATGACCCAACCAACCCATTATTTATGAAATCATATGCCCTAAAGTTTATGGACCTAGTAGACTTTAATACTCTACAAATAATATTTAGAGCAAAAGAAAGAACACTTCCTGACTGTAACCAAGGTTTGTTTTCAGTGAGGGAGAGCAGGTATCCACTCAGGGGAAATTATGTGTTTGAACAAAAGAGGGTAAGGACAAATGTGAAAAATAGATGTGTGACTGTTAAAGGGGTCAATTAATGGAATAGTTGCAGGACAGTTTACGCAGTCATTTGCTGACACTGGTAGCTTTGCCTTTTTAACTATTTCGAGAAGCTGCTCATCATGCCTGACCTTTGGGTTTTTAGCGTTTGACCAGAATGTGTCCTTGGAGGCGGCATTCTCCATGTCAATGGCTGGGCGTCTTGATGTACGATCTTGGCCCACAATCGAGCGGTCAGCAGCTGTGTCAATGTCCACATCAATATGCTGATCATTAACTTGCACTTTAAGTTTTAAAGTCACTGCATTTTCTCATCAATGCATTGCGCAGCATTTTTAGAATCTATAAATTGGCAGGATGTGTATACTGCCAACAATGCATGTATCCCTATTTGAAGACGCAGTTAAGAGCTTGGTGAGCACTTTTCCTTCCTTAAAGGACATTAACTTCATGGTTATTGTAATGAAGACTAAAACCCCTGTCCCACTTAGGCAATGTCTTAGGCGACTACAGGCACCTAGGCTGTCGCCACACGGTCGCCGGGGTGTCGCCTGTATGGTCGTGAGTCGTCTCCAAAGAGTTGTAGCGTTTTTCTGGTCTCCGCTGGATTTTGAGATGTTTAAATTTTTTTGCTGGCTATTGGTTTGACGCCAATGATCGTAGCTTGACGTCTCCTGGCATAGGTCCTGTCGTAAGTTGTCGCCAGGTGACATAGGTTGTCGCCGGTGCTGAATTCGGTGAATTCCATTGGCGACTACCTACGTCAACCGGCAACAGGTACCGGCATCAAAACCGGAGGCCAAAATGACATGAATTGTCTTCAGTTGTCTTCAATTGTTGCAGACAGGGTTGTAGCTTGTCTTAGCTTGTTGCGGATGGACGTAGGCCTAAGTGGGACAGGCCCCTAATTGTTTCAGCTTCCAGCCTCGTGCTCCTCATCAGGTTCAATATTACCTTAGCCCTGTAGCTTTCTGTTTTAAGAGTTTGGTGGCACAGTTGTAGAGTTGTTGTCTTTCAGCACCAGAGACCCAGGTTCGATCCTGAATGCAGGTGCTGTCTGTACGGAGTTTGTACGTTCTCCCTGCGATCGCTTGGGTTTTCCCCAGGTCTGCTGGTTTTCTCCCACACTCCAACTTTCTGCGCTGTACCTCAAAATTAAATTAAACTGAGACGTGAATGCCAGTGGTACAGGATTTGTCCTGTTATTCCCAGTCCCAACAGACACTTCCCTCCAGCTGAAGATAGACATAAAAAGCTGGAGTAACTCAGCAGGTCAGACAGCACCTCCGGACGAAAAGAATCGCTGACGTTTTGGGTCGAGACCTTTCTCCAACTGCAGTCTGAAGAAGGGCCTCCGCCCAAAACTTCATCTATTCCTTCTCTTCAGAGATGCTGTCTGACCGTCCCGCTGATTACCCCAGCTTTTGGTGTCTATTTTCGGTTTAAACCAGCATCTGCAGTTCCTTCCTACCCACTTCCCACTCAACTCCCCACTTTCTCCTGCTCTCTGCGGATCACGAGGTT
This sequence comes from Rhinoraja longicauda, assembly GCF_053455715.1. NCBI lineage: Eukaryota > Metazoa > Chordata > Chondrichthyes > Rajiformes > Arhynchobatidae > Rhinoraja > Rhinoraja longicauda. The sequence goes on from NC_135966.1 coordinate 45,386,725, forward strand.
TAAAGCTGGCTTGGTTGGGTGGGTTGGGAGATGATGGTGAACATGTGCTTGCCTTGGATCTCAGTCCCAATCTGCAAAGTAACCATATTTCTTAATATTACTCCTTATGAATACGGCTTATTGTATACAGGGTAAAGGCTCATGGATTCATATAACTTGGAAACACTCGCCCTACTACCGATACGGAGCAACAAACAAGCCCCACAAACTAACCCACGATAGGAAAATGGAAGCCAGGAACGTAGAGGTGCAAATGAAGAGGAGCCAGAGGGCTGCAATTGGAGGGATGGTTGTTTGTTGGAATGGAGGCAGCAAAACTGGGGTGCTCAAGCCAAAGGCAATGAGATTGGTGGTGGTGGTTTGGGGGGTGGGGGGGGGGGGGGTGGAGGAAGAGAGGCCACAGGAATGGTAGTGGGCCTGGAAGTTGGATTACAGGGAATGGGAAGCAGGAGATCTCGTGAGGAGACCAGGAGTCACGGAGTAACCAGTGAGAGGCCGACAGAAGTGTTCCTGTGTGCCTGAATGATGTGGAAGATCCCGATTAGCACCAGAATTGGGAGATTTTCCATAAAGGAGGGTTCAATCATCTTTTTCCACACTCTCCTGGCAGGCATGGAGGCAGCATGTTTCCTGGTCCCCTCGTGACATCCCCTGCTTTCCATTCCCTGTAATCCAATCTCCTGGCCCACTGCCATTCCTGTGGCCTCTCGTTCCTCCACTCCCACACCACTCCCACACCACCACCAATCTCATTGCCTTTGGCTCGAGCACCCTAGTTTTGCTGCCTCCATGCCAGAACGATCACAAAGTACGGGCCGTGTTTGCATTAAACCGTGGCGCTGCAAACCGAGAGCTGAAAGCAGTCATAAGGTCAGAAGTGACAGGAGCAGAATTAGGCCATTCGGCCCATCAAGTCCACTCTGCCATACAATCATGGCCGATCCATCTCTCTCTCCCAACCCCACTCTCCTGCCCTTTCCCCACAACCCTTCACACCCGTACCAATCTAAGATAGACACAAAATGTCCTTCTGATTATTTTGAAGATTTGCAGTAAATTCTGATGTACACCCCTGTCCTTCCATTACAGCAACCCATCTTTAACTCTCACTACCATCAGAGTTTAAGAAGAAACTTTATTTACCTAAAATACATTTGCCTTTGTTAGGATTTGCAGTCTGGAGCTGGCTTGATCCCATTTGATCATCGGTGGGAGGAGGTAGTAAATGTTGGAGACTCGTGTGCTGAAATTTGCAGAGCTAGAGAATGTATTTTCAAGTGTTTAATGAGATTTGCGTTAAAGGTACTATAATCCCTTTAATGAGATTTGCGGTAAAGGTACATTTTGCTATTACTGCAAATATTACTTTTCCATATTAGGTTTGTTTTAAATGCAGAGATCAGCTTTACCTTAATTGTGATGTCCTTCTTACAAAAGCTCGTTTCCATTAGTGGGAGAGTCTAGGACCAGAGATCATAGCCTTAGAAATAAGGATGTTCCTTTAGGAAGGAGATGAGGAGGAATTTCTTAAGTCTGCAGAATTCTTTGCCACAGAAGGCTGTGGAGGTCAAGTCAATGGATATTTTTAAGGCAGAGATAGATAGATTCTTGATTAGTACGAGTGTCAGGGGTTATGGGGAGAAGGCAGGAGAATGGGATTGAGAGGGAAAGATAGATCAGCCATGATTGAATGGCGGAGTAGACTTGATGGGCCGAATGGCCTAATTCTGCTCCAATCACTCATGAAGTTATGAAAATGGTTTTGATTTTTAAAGCATCCGAGGATTCATAAGGACATGACTAAATCCCTTCACGTAGGGAATTAAGCCAGTGTTGTTCTGCAAATGTAGAATGTTTAGGTCCACCCCAGGGTATGAACGCCTGATTATGGACAGTCCTTACATAAAAATGAGCATTTGGCAGACTGGTGGGATGGATTTGATGGCTGCTGCAGGCCTGAAGGCATCTTCTGCCGTGTGGGAACGTGATTCGCAGTAATGTCAGTGCGTCTTGCAGAGACATCGGAACAGCTGTGTTGATCACTCTGCTTTATCTGCACAATGCACTTGGTTGTCTTCTGTTTTTACTAAAACATATTGCTACATTTCCGACTTGCTGTTTCAGTTGCAAACAGTTCTCAGGAATGGAATCCTTTCGTAACCAGGGGGGGACCTGCCTTGCACTCAATAAGGTGAATGTTTTGTACGCAGCAACAAAGGATGGTTACTTTGAAAATAAATTATGATTTAACACTCTTGGCTTTTGTGTAGGAAGGAACTGCAGATGTTGGTTTAAGCCGAAGGTAGACACAAAAAGCTGGAGTAACTCAGCGGGACAGGCAGCGTCTCTGGGGAGAAGGAATGGGTGACGTTGTGGGTCTGAAGAAGGGTCTCGACCCGAAACGTCACCCATTCCTTCTCTCCAGAGATGCTGCCTGTCCCGCTGAGTTACTCCAGCATTTTTGTGTCTATCTTCAGCATTGCTTTAGCACTCCATTTAGGTGTCAGTAGAATTACTAAAGAGTTAACTTGGATTGTTGACTTGAATCCTCGAAAACAGACGAGGTGTGGGAATACTGACTGGTGTAGTCCCTCTCCATGTGATTAATTAGACAGATTCACTGCCTTGAACAAGGTGAACAATCGCTGCAGTTCTTTATTGCCACACCGTCTTAAATCTGCAGTATTTTCAAAATGAAAATGTGACATCACTAGAAAACAATAAAATTGCATCTCGCACCATCTTAATTAAAAGAAGCATTCGAGCCCTTTTAATGTTATATTGCATTGCTGTAAAATAATTTGGATGCAAAGCCAGTTTGTGATGGATGATGGATCGTGGCATCTTCGGCAGTGGAGGGCATTGCCCTCTGCCTGGATTGGGGTGACTTTTTTCTGAATCAGGATTACCCATTTTAGATTCACTATTGATAGATGGTGCTCTGAGGGCTTTGGAGTGTGATGCACTTTATCTGGTGCCTTGCGAACCATGGGATGCTATCATAGTGGTTGTCAGATGGCAGTGGGTCACAAGGAGTTCCTTGCTTGCCCGTCTGATTGCTACATTTCACAAGAACTGTATCTGCCGACCGTAATGCGTGTACTTGCATTTGATTTTCTGTGCGTTGTTACCATGAGATGGATCTTGATTTTTCTTTGGTTTAGTTTAGTTTCGAGATACAGTGCGGAAACAGGCCCTTCGGCCCACCGAGTACGCACCGACCAGCGATCCCCTCACATTAACACTTTCCTTTGCACACTGGGGACAATTTTACATTTACCAAGCCAATTAACCTACAAACCTGTACGTCTTTGGAGTGCGGGAGGAAACCGAAGATCTGGGAAAAAACCCATATGGTCATGGGGAGAACGTACAAACTCCGTACAGACAGCACCCGTAGTCGGGATCAAACCCGGGCCTCTGGCACTATAAGGCAGCAACTCTACCGCTGCGCCACCGTGCAAGACAGACTTATCTCGTGGAATATCTCAGGGTGATATAAATGCTTCAGCCTTGCAGGAGTTGGGGGTGTTTCAATCACTGACAATTGCAGGATTCAATATAAACAGACATCATGTTCTTGCTTGTACTATTGTAATCAGGGTGACTGTATTGCTCGCATAAATCTCTCTGCAATTGGTGCACGGCTCACAGAGTGTGTGTGATGCTCAAAATGACATCAACCGTCTCAACTTTTCCACTTCCTTTACCTACTCCAACCTCACCCCCTCTGAACGTACAGCCCTCCGCTCACTCTGCTGTAACCCTGGCGTTATAATCAAACCCGCCAACAAGGGAGGTGCCGTGGTCGTCTGGCGCGCTGACCTCTACCGGGCTGAGGCCAGGCGACAACTCTCAGACACCTCCTCCTACTTATTCCTGGACCATGACCCCACAGACGAGCACCAGGCCCTAATCACACACCATTACTGATTTCATCACTTCTGGCTGTCTGCCTTCCACAGCCTCCAACCTTATCGTTTTCCAGCCCAGCCCTTCTCCCCAAAATCCATAAACACAACTGCCGTGGCAGACCCATTGTTTTTGCCTGTTCTTGTCCCACGTAAATGATTTCCATGTACCTCGGCTCCATCCTATCGCCCCTGGTCCAATCTCTCCCGACCTTTGTCCAAGATACCTCACATGCCCTTCGTCTCTTTAATGACTCCTGCTTTCCGAGCCCCCACTCCCTCATCTTTACTGTGGACGTTCAGTCACTCTACACCTCCATCCCCCCACCAGGAAGGCCTTAAAGTCCTCCGTTTCTTCCTCAACCGCAGAACCATCCAATTTCCCTCTACTAACACTCTACTCCGCCTAGCGGAGCTGGTCCTCACCCTCAACAACCTCTCCTTTGACTCCTCCCGCTTCCTCCAAGTCCAAGGCGTAGCTATGGGAACCCACGTGGGTCCAAGCTATGCCTGCCTCCTTGTTGAACAATCCCTCTTCCAGGCGTACACTGGCCCTATCCCCAAACTCTATCTCTGTTATATTGATGACTGCATTGGTGCTACCTCCTGCACCCATGCAGAACTCATGGACTTCATCAACTTCACCACTAATTTTCATCCTGCACTCAAATTTACTTGGACCATCTCTGACCTCCTTCCCCTTTCTTGATCTCACAATCTCCATCACAGGAAATGGACGATTGACTGACGTATATTACAAGCTAACTGACTTCCACAACTATCTTGACTATACTTCTTCCCACCCTGCATCCTGCATAGACTCTATCTCTACTCCCAATTCCTCCGTCTACGCCACATCTGTCCAAGATGAGGTGTTCCATACTAGGACATCCGAGATGTCATTCTTTAGGGAATGGGGGGTTCCCCTCTTCCATCATCGATGAGGCCCTCACTCGTGTCTCCTCGGTACCCCGCAACTCCACCCTTGCTCCCCCTCCCCCTGGTTGCAACAGAGACAGAGTCCCCCTCATCCTTACCTTCCACCCTATCAGCCGTCGCATACAACACTTAATCCTCCGATATTTCCGCCGCCTCCAATGGTATCCCACCACCAGCCACATTTTCCCATCTCCACCCCTTTCCCCATTCCGCAGAGACTGTTCCCTCTGCAACTCCCTGGTTAACTCATCCCTTCCCACCCAATCCACCCCCTCCCCAGGTACCTTCCCCTGCAACTGCAGAAGATGCAACACCTGTCGCTACACCTCCTCCCTCGACTCTGTCCAGGGACCCCGACAGTCCTTTCAGGCAATTTATACAAAGGGGTACCGAGATAGTCATCAAAAGTTACAAGCAATAAATGAAAATTGAACACACTGAAGTTGTGGAAATCTAAAACAAGTACAGAAAATGTTGGAAATGACACTGTGGATCTAACAGCATCAATGGAGAGAGGAACATGTTAATATTTCAGGTCAAACTAATTTTTTTTCAAACGAGTAGGCACAGATTTGTGAAACCGGCAGTGATGTTGGCTCATGGTCATTGGGGTGACTCCAGTACTTTGTAAGGTACGTCTGGGTTTGACGTGGTTTCCTCACATGCTTACTATTTGTGGGGTTTGTGTTCAACCGTACAATAAAATTCTTGAACATTTCCCTATTTCCTCAATGGCTGTTTTTGCCGTTCTTTGGACTTCATGCTCGGTTGGTGACTATGCAATGACAAAGTGATGCGTTCGTAGCACAAGGGAGGTGCGACCATGAGTTCCAACTTTGTGCGAAATTTCCGTGATGCCCTTTGCAACTGAATCTCTGTCATTCACATTCAGAGAGCAGTATCTGTTTTTTTGCAGCTTTGACTTCACTCAGTGGCATATTTTGGGCAAATGCGAACTTAATATCCTTTCGCTTCTCCTTCCCCTCAGCCAACAATGAACAATTCTACATTTTCCATGATCATCGTCTGCTTTGATCTGTCATTTTTACCCCTTACATTCTCTCTGTACCCTTCCATATCTCCAGTTTCCATCTCCCCTGACTCTCAGTCTGAAGAAGGGTCTCGACCGAAACGTCACCCATTCTTTCTATCCAGAGATGCTGCCTGTCCCACTGAGTTCCTCCAGCATTTTGTGTCTATCTTTGGTGTAAACCAGCATCTGCATTTCCTTCCTACTTAATTTGATGCTGTTATTCATGCTTTTCTCTGCATTGGAGTGGTCTGCTGTAACCTCCACAAACTGTTAAACTTCAGATCACCGCAGTCACTTGAGATTGTATAGAATCCCGCATTGACACATTTGGACTGAATTATCACCTGCTGCAACCAAACGTTCTGGATCTGTAAGGAAATTTAAAAGATTTTCAGAGATAGAGTGGGAGGGCAATGAAGATTGTTGAATATTTGTTCCTTAATCTTATTGGCGGATGCACCCATAAGAACCTAATACATTGATTTGCTAGACAGAAAATGCTGGAGTAACTCAGCGGGACATTTTACTCCAGCATTTTGTGTCTATCTTTATTGTAGCATCTGCACCAGCATCTCCAGTTCCTTCCTACACATTGATTTGCTAGTTACATCAGTCTGAAGAAGGGTCTCGACCCGAAACGTCACCCATTCCTTCTCTCCCGAGATGCTGCCCGACCTGCTGAGTTACTCCAGCACTTTGTGAATAAATAGCTTCGATTTGTACCAGCATCTGCAGTTATTTTCTTATGCTAGTTGCATACGTTCATTTCTTAACTTGGCTGAGTGCTTCTAAGTTAAATAGGTGTAGAATAGAGTAGCAGAGATAGAGCAGAGATAGTGTGGATGTGGAAAGGATGTTTCCACTGGTGGGAGAGTCTGGGATGAGAGGTTTAGAAAGGAGGTGAGGATGAACTTCTTTAGTCAGAGGGTGGTTAATCTGTGGAACTCACTGCCACAGAGGCCTGTGGAGGCCAAGTCAGTGGATATTTTTAAGGCAGAGATAGACTAATTCTTGATTAGAATGGGTGCCTTGGGTTGTGGGGAGAAGGCAACAAAATGGGATTCGGAGGCAGTGATCAGCCATGATTGAATGGTGGAGTTGACCTGATGGGCCGAATGGCCTAATTCTACTCCTGTAACTTGTGAACTTGTAAGTGTGTTCAATAATGAGCAAGTGGTCAGGATGATTGTTGAAACATAAAGAGAAAATGCTGAAAATACTCGGCAGGTCAGACAGCCTCCGTGGAAAGAGAAATTAACTCTGAGCTCTGAGACCCTTCAGCACAATTGGGAAAGAAGAGGAAACAAGTGAGTGGAGGTAGGAGAGAAGATGTGAGAAAGGGATGGGTTGAACAGAGGACATATCTTTGAAAGGGGAAAATAGGTGACCTAATGACCTAAAATAGGTGAGCTAAGCTGACCGTGATTAGTACGGGTGTCGGGGGTTGTGGGAAGAAGGCAGGAGAGGCAAGACAAAATCTGGTAGGTTGATACAGTTGAGATGGGGTTTTTTGATAGGCTTTTTTTGATGGATGGACAAAGGCCAGGGATGTACAGACGAAGGTTCGAGCCAAAAGGATTGTTTGTGCATTGTGACGCAAGAGGAAGGAGAGAGAAAGGTGAGAAATAGGTGCAACTCCAGGTGAGGCACAGAGGAGGGTGGGGGGATAGAAGGCTGGGGTTTCATGGGGGATTAATAATGGCTCACATCATGTAAAATACCCCGTGGGTCCGCCATAAGGGGGATGGGGGGGGGGAAGAACATTGGACAATGGGGACCCTGCGTGGGGGGAACAAAGGGGGAGCCGGCGTAATTTTTAAGACCATTGTGATCGCCCCTCGGTCTTCCCGTCTCTACAGCCCCCAGCCAGCTCTGCCTGCCACCCTATGGCCATAACTGCTCCACTGGCCCTGTGCTGTCGGGAGATGCGATGTCTCAACACCCTGCAGCTGCGGCTGTGTTGCAGTGGCCCCAGTGCACTCTATTCACCACAAGTGAGGTCAGAGTGACACTGAGATGCCATTTGAAGATTAAATGGGGAGAAAAGTGAGCACCAAGAAAATCAGTTCCTCGTTTTAAGGTCATCCCACAGAATGATGGCGTATCTATGCCAAGTAGCAGGATGTTAGTGCCTACGGTGTCAACCTGTGCTCTTTGAATGTAGGAAGGCAATTCTACATTCTGCACCCACTGCTTCACTCTCCATTACTGACCTCACCCCCCCTCCCCGGCTCTGTGATCAACTTCCCACACCCCCTCCACCCCACCCTGATCCTGTCACAACTCCTGCTTCTCCCCCTCCCCCCTCTTCTGCCTCCTATGTCATAAGGTCATCAGTGATAGGAGAAGAATTAGGCCATTCGGCCCATCAAGTCTACTCCATTCAACCATGGCTGATCTATCTTTCCCTCTTAACCCCATTCTCCTGCCTTCTCCCCATAAACCCTAACACTCGTACTAATCAAGAATCTATCTATCTCTGCCTTAAATATATCTATTGACGGCCTCCACAGCCTACTGTGCCAACGAATTCCACAGATTCACCACCCTCTGACTAAGGAAATTCCTCCTCATCTTCCTAAAGGAATGCCCTTTAATTCAGAGGTTGTAACCTTTGGTCCTAGTGGAAACATCCTCTCCACTTTCTGTCATCTCTGTCACTTACCATTCTCCCCTCCCTCTGTCACCCTTCACTCCTCCTCCCCCCCCTGATCCCCCCCCAACGACCCCCCCCCCTCCCCCGGCTCTGTCATGCCCCTCTCACTATCTCCCCTTGGGTCTCATTCCTTCTTCCTCCTTCCTTGCCCTCCCCCTTGGCATTGTCACACTCCCTCCTCCTTCCACCTTGGCTCCATCACGCCCCTTTCCCCTCTCACTCTTCCCCCCCCCTCCCCCTCACTCCCTTGGCCTGTTATAACCAAAGATACTAGAGGAGCAAGATAGACCACTCGACCCTAAAAACCATAGTACGTCATGGCGCCATTTTAGTAGGCAGAAACTTGCAGAAACATTTTAAAAGAAAAATGACAAAAATCTATGAATTGATAGATGAGATATATTCTGCATTTTTATGGTATCATCACACATACTGTTCCCCCAAAACACTGATTACACTGCGAGAGGCATAGCGAACGGCGGGTTTTGCCTACTAAAATGGCGGACGTTCCGCTCCTTTGCATACCACACTTCAGAATACGCAATGTCAACGGAGTGGTCCATCTTGTTCCTCTAGTATCTTTGGTTATAACTGCTTCCTCTGCTAGCCCTGATTTATTGTGCATCGGAGGTGATGGCCAACTGCTGGTCGTGATCTTTTGTGTTGTGTCTGACCCCGGTCTCTCCCACCCTAAGGCACAGAAGCAATTAGTCCTGTACTCTTGCGTCCAGCCAGCGTTCAACTAACCCAGCCCGGGGGCTTCATTATAACTCCGGAGAATAGGCAGCCATTCACGAGCGAGAGAGCTCAGAGTCCTGCTGGTGATGGCCACCCTGTAAAGTACAAGAAACCTAGAATAATTCATGTTTCACTTCAGCCTGCAATAGAATAAATTACCCCCTCAAAACATTTGTTTTAATTTAACAATTCAATGAGGAATCAAATATTTGCCATTTAGTGCTTTGAATATCAATTCTGTGCATCTGTAGTCTGTAATTGTGCTAAATTATTATTGGTTTACAGTTCATTAGGCCTCATTTTAGTGGAAGAGCTGCACATTGGCTCCTTTGATCATTCGGAGCTCCATGAGACTGACACACTGTTAGATTGTGTCTCTCCATCTGCAGCCATCAGTGACTGGGGCATTGCTGCTATTAATAACTGCTGGTGCCACACTAACACTCAGCTGCGAGCCACAGGTCCGGTGCAAGACCCAGATGGTAAGAGATAATAACCTGAAGCCGACACAGAGCAGCTGCAGGGGTACCTGGGTACTGGCAGGCCTGTATCTTGCTTGACACACTGCCTCAGGCAAACATTGCATTAATTGTACAGTGCTTGTCCCTTCCTCATTCCCCACCACATCTCTGGAGACTGCCTGTTTTCTTTGCTCAGTAGTATTGCCAAGTGGTTTGAGTCCAGTTTCTCGCGTGTTTATTTCAGATGTTTGCATTGTGTCCACATTGCCTTGTCTTTGAAAAATTATTTTCCTCCTTCATTGGAGGTGAATGGAGGTGAATAGCGTAAAAGACTCAAGCAATTATCTGATTATCTGACACAAAAAGAAACCGCTCAGCTCATTGTGCCCATGCCAACTCCCAGCAGAGCCGTACACTTATTTCCCTGCAGCCCCACCAACTTATTCCATCTCACGTACCCATCAACTCTCCTTTGATTTTTTTTTAATGTTGACGTATACTGGGAATAATGTACGAGACCCAATTAATCTACTAGCCCATTTGTTTAGGATGTGGTAGGAAACCAGAGCACCCGGGGGAAATTCACACGATCACGGAGAGAATGTTCAAACTCCTCACTGTCAATGTCAGAGATCAAGATTGAAACCAGATCCCTGGGACTGTGAGGCAGCAGAGGTAACTGCTGCACCACCAAGTTGCACAATAGCAATGATGTACAATAACTTCCAAGTATTTTATTCAGTATCTAGTATAAGAGGCACGGTGGCGCAGCGGTAGAGTTGCTGCCTTACAGCGCTTGCAGCGCCGGAGACCCAGGTTCGATCCCGATTACGGGTTCTGTCTGTGCGGAGTTTGTACGTTCTCCCCGTGACCTGCGTGGGATTTCTCCGAGATCTTCGGTTTCCTCCCGCACTCCAAAGACGTGCAGGTTTATAGGTTAATTGGCTTGGTATAAATGTAAATTGTCCCTGGATAGTGTTAATGTGCGGGGATCGCTGGTCGGTGCGGACTCGATGGGCTGAAGGGCCTGGCCGTGCTGTGTCTCCAAACTAAACTAAACTAAACTATAAGCAAGAACTATTCCATTGGCTGTGTCTTCCCCACAGGGCTGCTAATGTTTTCCTTCCCAAATATTTATCCAGTTATCTTTTGAAGATTAGTATCGAATCCCCTTTAGGCAAGACAGTGTAGGTTACAAATTCAAGGAAATCTCTTTTGGTGTTTATCTCGTTCTTTCGTGAGTTGGCAAAGTTGTATCAAATCATGGAAAATCTCCCATACGGAATGAACCCATATAATCCATTGTGCCCGAGCTGATCAAACTGACCCCATTTCCACCGTCTAACACCGACCGGGTCTGTGGGCATGCAGGCCGCACGCGACTCTTCATTAAAGTAGCCAAGTACTGCTTTGATACGATGAGAGTCTCTGCTTCCGCCACCCTTTTCAGATGGTGAGTTCCTGACCACTACCAGCCTCTGTTTAGGGGGAGGGGACTCTTGTATTTCTGCCCTCTCATCCTTTCCTGATCATACTCATTTATCTTTGCCCTCTAATCCTTTCCCGTTCCATAACCGCGAGCTTTAAATGTTTGACTTTCTTTCTCAGAGCTGACCTGGGAAAGGCCATTTTGCTTCAGCTGCTTGCCCCATTCAGTTCATCTCTGCCGGCAATACTAGTCCTTTCAACGCAATAGCAGCAGTGCATTCAGGCATCATGGAGGAAGATTTCAACATGCAATCTAGCCGCCTCCTATGCAAACACTTCAAGAACATTAAGCTGATTAGTGAAGGGAGACAGAGCCCAGCGAGGATTATATGATTTATAAATTCATTAAGTAAATTGTACTTAAATTGAGTAAAGACACGGGCTTTAAATTGTTCAAGCTGTCAGTGTTTAAAGAGCCATTTTCCTCTCTGTATGATGGCTCTGGGGTGCCTCAGTCTGGCTCTGTAGGTGGTCAGTCAGCGACATTGTGGGACGTGGTGGATTGACGATTTTAGGCACATTGTGTTAAATTTCCCAACAGCCAGAAAATGTGAACGGATGCTATCTAGCCAGTCCGAAGTTTATTGGGCAATGTAGGAACAGAGCCATGTTCCATTTGTGGTTAGACGTGACATTCTTTTATGCTCAGGCCCAAGTATTGGTTTGATGTTAAGTTGACACCCAAACTGGGTGAGAAATCTCATCATTAAGGTATCGCACTGTCGGTGGAAGCAGTTATCTGCAAACAATAAAACAATTCTAATTATAAACTCAGCGTGAGCATTGTTTAGCTTGGTTTAGTTTATTGTCATGTGTACTGAGGTGCAGTGAAAAACTTTTTTATTGCATGCTATCCAGCCAGTGGAAAGACTAAATGTGTAGGAAGGAACTCCAGATGCTGCTTTAAACTGAAAATAAATAAAAAGCTGGAGTAACTCAGCGGGTCAGGCAGCATCTCTGGAGAAAAGGAATGGGTGATGTTTCGGGTTGAGACCCTTCCTCAGACAAGAAGTTCTTCAGTCTGAAGAAGGGTCTCGACCTGAAATGGCACCTATTCCTTCTCTCCAGAGAAGCTGTCTGACCCGCTGAGTTACTCAAACCTTTTGTGTCTATCAGCGGAAAGACTATACATGATTACAATCATGCCATTCTGCTGATTTTTGGGTCAACGGACAAGGATTTGCACTGTAAGGCTGGGCGTTGCACCACATGCTGAGATAGGAGCAATGTAAAGGGGAGGACCCAATGGGGAGGTAGCTAAACCTGAGCAAGCTTCTGCCAGCTCTGAATTACGAATACAACAATTATGAGCACAAGCAGGCTGTCCATCTCTGTGAGTCTACTCCACCATTTATCAACACCATGGATGATCTGCTACCACTGCTCCATTTTCATACACTATCTCCATACCCCTTGATTTCCTGCACTCTCTCCTTTGAATGAACTCAATGTCCACAACCTACCTTCCAGAAATTCACAGCTGCCGCATGTGGAAAGTTCTCCTTAGTTCACTCCAAAATGGCCCACTTCTTATTTTGAGACGTTCTCAGTTCTAGGCACAATGGCTAGGGCAGGCGTCCACCCTGTAGAGCCCAGTGAGAATTCAGTGATATTGCCTCTTGTCCCTAGAAACTCCTGAGAGTACAGGCCTCACCTACCTAATCTCTTCCTGTGCAGCAAGGTCACCATCTCTGGAACCACCCTGGATGTTTGCTGCACTTCATGGCAACACGAGCAAAATGGGCAGTGAGTGGTTGGAGGATCTTGATCTGGACATGCCTTTTGTATTGTTCCAATTACAGATACCTGTGTATGTGAAGTTGATTACCAAGGTAAGGGAGAATATACAAAGTACACTGTTCAGCCTATCATGCAAACAACCTCCCAGCATGCTAGGGTTGCCAACTGTCCCGTATTAGCCAGGACATCCCGTATTTTGGGCTAAATTGGTTTGTCCCGTACGGGACCGCCCTTGTCCCGTATTAGGCCCGGGGGCACTGTACGCCCGGACACTGCAGGCCCGGACACTGCAGGCCCGGGGGCTGCTGTAGGAACGGACACTGCAGGGCCGGGGGCTGTTGTAGGCCCGGACACTGTAGGCCCTGACACTGTAGGTCCGGACACTGCAGGCCCGGGGGCTGCTGTAGGCCCAGACACAGTAGGCCCGGGGTCTGCTGTAGGCCCGGACACTCTAGGCCCAGGGGTTGCTGTAGGCACGGATGCTGCTGTAGGCCCTGACACTGTAGGCTAACGGAGTGTGTTCGGGGAGCGGGGCCGAGTGTGTTCGCCTGATGGAGGTTGCGTAGCAACCCGCCTCCCAGCCCGGACGGCCGCCAATGGTGGAGCGGGAGCACGTGGCCGCTGGCTGGGTGAGGTCACGTGGGGCGTGGGCGGTGATGTAATCTTTTGTCCCTTATTTGGGAGTGAGAAAGTTGGCAGCCCTACAGCACGCACACCCCTTGCCCCATCCTCAATAGACTCCATCACTTCATGCTGCCTTGGGAAAGCAGCCAACATGGTTGAGAACCACTCACAGCCTGGTCAATCACTGTTCTCCCCTCCCACATCGAACAGAAGACACTAAAGCTTGAAAGCATATGCCACCAGGTTCATGAAAATCTTCCCGGTTGCTTTAGAGTATTGATCCGGCCTCGTGTTAGAGATTAATTTCCCAGTCTTCCTGGTTACAGCCCTTGCCTTTTTAAAAAATCTGTGCTTTCTCTGTAGCTGTGTTCTGATTTCTTTCTCTTTTTGCATTACCTGTTGTATGATGTGATTTTCCTGGATAACAAGCACAACAGATTTTCTTTCACAGTATCTCAGTACACATGACAATAATGAACCAATACTAATAACAAGATATTAATGGGGCATTCAACTGGCAATGTAACTAAGAATAATGGGCTTAATGTAACTAAGAATAACAAACTAAGAATAGAGTTGCTGCCTTACAGCGCCAGCGACCCGGTTCAATCCGGACTACAAGTGCTGTCTGTACGGAGTTTGTACGTTCTCCCCGTGACCGCATGGGTTTTCTCTGCCATCTTCGGTTTCCTCTTACACTCCAAAGACGTGCAGGTTTGTAGGTTAAATGGCTTGGTATAAATGTAAAATTATCCCTAGTGTGTGTAGGGTGGTGTAAATGTGCGGGGATTGTTGGTCGGTGTGGACTCGGTGGGCCAAAGGGTCTGTTTCCGTGCTGTATCTCTAAACCAAAAAGCTAATAATAGGAATATTTTGGGTTAATCAAGTACAAAGCAGCACTATTGTAGTTTTGGAATAGTGGCATGATGTAAAAATCCTGAATGTCCCATCTGTTTTGTTGACTGTTGCAATCTGCAATTCCGTCATTACCCTCCTGCAGAGTTGCTAAGCATTGACAATGAGACGTGCTGAAGAACGGATTGAATGTATTCACAAAATGCTGGAGTAACTCAGCAGGTCAGGCAGCATCTCGGGAGAGAAGGAATGGGTGACGTTTCGGGTCGAGACCCTTCTTCAGATTGAATGTGATTGACAATTATGATTTTATTTTTAAATTTAATGGTGTCAAACCATGAGACTGTGGCTGCTACCCCTCATGCACATGTCTGGCTTGTACACGATGACTGGGAATTTCTTATATCTTACCAACGCCACCACATGACCAAGATGCCGAGTTGAATGATTTCCAGGCAGCTGCAGTCCCGGAGGAGATAAGTGAGAAAGAGGCGCCCTTTACAACACACTACTCACAGGCTCAGGAACTTCCCTGTATGCATCGCATGCAGACTAATTGTAGCACGTGATTAATGTTACTTGTCGGAAGGAACTGCAGATGCTGGTTTAAACCGAGGATAGACACAAAATGCTGGAGTAACTCAGGCAGCATCTCTGGAGAGAAGGAACGGGTGGCGTTTCGGGTTGAGACTGTTCTTCTAGGGGAGAGGGAGATACATAGATAAGGAAATGTATGGTATGAAAACAGGACAAAGGGAATGAAGATCAAGGAAAATGTAGAATAGATTCATTGTCAGCTGGAGAAGGTAAACAACAAAGCAAACAGAGATAAAATGTAATCGGATACAGTAAGACTGGTCAGAGAACTGGGAAGGGGGAGGGATGGAGAGAGAGAGAGGGAAAGCAAGGGTTACTTGAAGTTAGAGAAGTCAATATTCATACCGCTGGGGTGTGAGCTGCCCAAGCGAAATATGAGGTTTGTGATTAATTTTATGCTTTATTAAAGCACAGCAGCTAACGTGATGTGGTGTTTGAGGATGCGTATTGGCATGGACACCAGTGACCCCTGCGCTTTGAATCATACTACAAGAGAGACTGTGTGTGTGCGTGTGTGCGTGTGTCTGTGTCTGTCTGTCTGTCTGTCTAAGGAGGGAGGTGGTATTCTGCAGTTTCACATCTTTTCTAAAAATAAATTGCCCTTGCAGATCTATTAAATTTCATCCTTGGATTACAATGTGAATAGTGAGTGAATTTAAGATCGAATTGTCTTCCCAAAATGAAGTAGCACTCATTGTAACCTACTGATCATATCTTCAACGGCATTGGGTTTGGAATCTCAGTACACACCAGGACCTTAGTGTACATTTGGGGACACAACCGACTGCAGATGCTGGAATCGCGAGTGAATAAACAAACTGTAGGAGGAACTCAACGAGTCAGGCAGCATCTGTGAAGGGAAATGGGCAGACAATGTTTCAGGGTCGGGACCCGTCTTCTGACTGATTGAAGCAGAGTCCGGATCCAAAATGTTGACTGTTCATTTCCCTTCACTCATTCTGCCTGACCCACTAAATTCCTCCAGCAGTTTATTTTTTGCTCTTGGTATACAATTTGCTGTTTATGAAATGTTGCTGCATAATTCTTACGGCCAAGCACAGATCCTGTTTGCACAGTTGTTCTGATTACCTCGGAAGGAAAGGAGCCAAACTTAGGTTATTTCAGACTTGACATATGACAATGTTACACAGAATGTAAGATTTCATTTGCTTTGGTTGAACAGATACTTTTAAGGTTTCCGACTCAAACCAATGAAACGATTGTTTAAAAAGATGCCAATTCAACAGGACTATGGTGTAGAAGGAACTGCAGATGCTGGTTTATGCTAAAGATAGACACAAAATGCTGGACTAACTCAGCGGGAAAGGCAGCATCTCTGGAGAGAAGGAATGGGTGACGTTTGGACTATGGAGTTGATTTTAGATTGTAGTATTCGCTTGGAGTGGAGAGGCAAAAGACTGTGCATTTACCCGATCTTTTCTTCTCAAGATTTTCTACATCTGTACATCATCCCATGTCAGACTGACATGAAGCGTGTCATCACTGCAGGTGTGATTTGTACTCGATGTTTTATAGTTTAGTTCAGTTTAGTTTATTGTCACGTGTACCGAGGTACAATGAAAAGCATTTCTTACGTGTCAACCAGTCAGCGGAAAGACAATACATGATTACAATTGAGCTATCCACAGTGTACAGATATATGATAAAGGGAATAACGTTTAGTGCAAGATAAAGCCAGTAAAGTCCGATCAAAAATAGTCCGAGGGTCTCCAATGAGGTAGATAGTAGTTCAGGACTGCTCTCTGATTGTTGGTAGGATGGTTCAGTTGTTGGGGAAAAAACTGCCTCTGAATCTGGAGGTGTGCGTTTTCACACTTCTATACCTTTTGCCTGATGGGAGGGAAGAGAAGAGGGAGTGTCCAGGGTGCGACTCGTCCTTTATATTTCAGGAGTGGCCTGACTCAACCTGGAAACACAGTATTTCATTTCTGATATAAGCTTTGCTCTCTGTCCCTCCAGTTACATACTGCTGAATTAATTGTTGAACAAATTATATTTTTTGCCAACTGTTTAACAGCTTTCACAACTCGAGATAAATGCCTGCAGTGAAGTTGGCCACCGATGCTTCACTGATGTATCTATTGGTATGTAGTATAGTAAAAAATGTGACATTTTTAGTGGACAAGGGAGGCAGGAATGGTTATGTTGCTTCAAAGAAAGGGGAGCAGAGAAAGTACTTGGGGAGAGAGGTAATTCCAGACCTGATGGCCAAGGACTATTGTTGGAACAGTGAAATCAGACCAGAACGTTCAAGAGCGAGAATTGGCACAATGCAGATCTCTTCGAAAGTTCTAGGGCTGTAGGAAGTTACAGGGATATGGTGGGGACCTGGATGAATCTGGAGCCAGAGTGGTTCAGTGAGCATGGGGGTAATGAATGAACAGGTCTTGGAGAGTGAAACTCCCTGCAGAATAATGCGAATGGTTGCAGTTTCATATCATCATGAACAAAGGATGGAATCACAACAAATGTGATGGAAAACTCCCTATGGAAGTGAGTTTTAGCTGTCATGTGTGAAATTAAAATTAAGATTGGTGTGATTTCACATTGATAAAGGCAATAACCAAGTGAGTCATTTCATTTTCCACACTACGTGTTATTTTTAATTGAAATCCTGCTCAAGGTATTGTAAATAAATAATGCCAGTAAAATATCTTGTTCTTTAATCCCAAAGCTCTTGAACATCACTCACGCAACAGATCACTTTGATATATTAATCCGCCTTTGTTGGTCTTCCTCATACATTCTATCTGTATCTGAGTTTGGGGCGGAAAAGGGATTTAATTTTTTTGATCTGCTATCTTCCCCATACTGTGTGCGTAAACTTTAGAGTTGTAGAGTGATACAGCATGGAAACGGGCCCTTCGGCCCAACTTACCCACACCGGCCAACATGTCCCAGCTGCACTAGTCCCACCTGCCTGCATTTGGTCCCTATCCCTTAAACCTGTCATGCATGTACCTGTCTAACTGTTTCTTAAACGTTGGGATAGTCCCTGCCTCAACTACCTCCTCTGGCAGCTTGTTCCATACATTCACCATCCTTCGTGTGAAAAAGTTACCCCTCAGATTCCTGTTAAATCTTTTCCTCTTCATCATCATCATATCATCATATATATATACAGCCGGAAACAGGCCTTTTCGGCCCACCAAGTCCGTGCCGCCCAGCGATCCCCGTACATTAACACTATCCTACACCCACTAGGGACAATTTTTACATTTACCCAGCCAATTAACCTACATACCTTAAAACCTTCACCTTAAAACTTAAACATATGCCCTCTTGTCCTTGATTCACCTCCTCTGGGCAAGAGACTGCATCTACCTGATCTATTTCTCTCATGATTTTATACACCTCTGCAAGATCACCCCTCATCCTCCTGCGCTCCAAGGAATGGAGTCTCAACCTACTCAACCTCGCCCTATAGCTCACACCCTCAAGTACTGGCAATATCCTTGAAAATTATCTCTGTACTCTTTCCAGCTTGACAACATCTTTCCTGTAACTTGGTGCCCAGAACTGAACACAATACTCTAAATGCGGCCTCACCAACTTCTTATACAACTGCACATGACCTCCCAACCTCTATACTCAATACTCTGACTGATGAAAGCCAATGTGCCAAAAGCCTTTTAGACCACCTTATCTACCTGCGATTCCACCTTCAAGGAACCATGCACCTGCACTTCTACATCCCTCTGCTCTACAACACTCCCCAGAGCCCTACCATTCACTGTGTAGGTCCTGCCCATGTTCGACTTCCCAAATTGCAACACCTCACATTTCACTGAATTAAATTCCATCAACCATTCTTCAGCCCACCTGGCCCATCGATTCGGATCCTGCTGCAATTCTTCACAACCATCTTCACTCTCTGCAAAACCACCCACTTTTGTATCATCAGCAAACTTGCTAATCTTGGCCTGTATGTTCGCATCCAAATCATTGATGTAGATGACAAACAGTAACGGGCCCAGCACCGAACCCTGAGGCACACCACTAGTCACAGGCCTCCAGTCCGAGAAGCAACCTTCCACCATTACCCTCTGAAGCCAATTTCCTATCCATTCCACTACTTGGATCCCATGTGATCTTGTCAGGTGTTGACATAAATAATGGTATTGCTTCTGGTATTGCTTTATTATCAACATGTGTACATATATATATAGTGAAAGACTTTGTTTACATGCAATTCAGTCAAATCATATCATGCACAACTATAACGGTTACTGCAAAGAGAAAAATAACCAGTGTGCAGAACACAGTTACAGCTAATGAGAAAGTGCAGTTTAAATTTTCTATGATATTTTCTGACTGATGGGAGAGAAGAGAAGAGGAAATGAAGAGGAAAAGAGGTTGTGACTGATCCTTGATTATGTTGGCAGATTTTCTGAGGCAATGTGAAGTTAGATGGAGTCTATGGGTAGGAAGCTAGTTCGCATCCTGGACTGGCTACATCCACCACCCTCTGCAATTTCTTGCATTCTTGGGTAGAGCAGTTGCCAAAACAAGTTTTGGTGCATCCCGATAGGATACTTTCTATGGTGCATCTGTAGAAATTGGTAAGAGTAGTTGGTGACGTGCCAGATTTCTTTGTTGTCCTCTGAGGATGTAGAAACAGTGGTGTGCTTTCCTGTCTATAACGTCAATGTGGTTGGACCAGGACCAAATTGTTGGTAATCATTACGCTCTGGAACTTGTAGCTCTTGACCATCTCCACTTCAGACCACTGATGCTGACTGGGAGGTGTCCACTGCTCCATTTCCTTAAGTCAACATCTAGCTCCCTCACCTTGTTGAGGTGAGAAAGGTGGTTGTCTTGACACCTTGCTACAGTGCTCTGTATCTCCTTCCTGCACTCTGTATCAGCACTCTAGTGACAAAGGAAAATCTCTAAATGTAGTTGGAGCCGAATTCAGCCACATGGTCATAAGTGTACTGTAATAGTAAAGGGCGGAGACCTTTCTGCCCTTGGCCTCCTCCAAATTGAGGGCTGTGGGTATAATGGAGGAACAGCACCTCATATTCTGCTTGGGTGGTTTACAACCCAACAGTGTGAACACTGAAAGCTCCAATTTCAAGTAATCCCTTACCCCAACTGTGGTGCGCACACATTACCTCCACCATCTCCCACTGCTCCCATCACCCTGCTCCTTTCCCTTCCTCTGTTTCCCTACCCCGAGTCCCATATTTCCTTTTCATCCCACCTATCTCCCCTCCCACCTGCTCCATTGCACCCATGTATCATTCTCCAGTTTTTATTTCACTCCTCCTCCTCTTCACTCCTTTCCACCACCAGCCTTTGTCACTATCCACCCATCTGCCAAACAACATCCCTCATCTATAGCCACTATCACTTGCCACACTTTCCTCTATCTCCTAATGAAGATGCCTCCTGACCTGAAACGCCTTCAGGCATTCCCCCCACAGATGCTGCCTGACCTGCTAAATTCTTACAGCAGTTTGTTTTTTGTTGAAGATTCGAGCATTTACAGTTTCCTGTGACTACATGGTGCACTTTAGCTTCAATGTTTAGTGTTTTCAGCACGATGGACAGCTCAGTTTTTCTGTGTAAAATGACTCGAGGATGTAGGATGTGGGTGAGAGATTAATGGGCAGTCATAGGTGAAAACTCTGACAAATAAAGTGAAATGCTTGCAGCAACAGATTGATCATCTTTGGACAGCTTGGTAAAACAGGCAAGTCCTTGAATAAGTGAATTTCATTCAATCTTCCTCTTGTGGACAGAAGGAAACTAAAAAATCCAGTTACAAGAAGCCCCCAAAAATCTGGAACAGTCACATTAAAATGATGGCCCGCATTTACACTATGACGATATGCTTTGTTTCCTTCCACAAATGCATCCATACTGCACATCTGCCTTTTGACAGGTGAGGACTTGCAAGCCCAACTAGCCCAGTTGTGAGTCGAGTGTTCACTGTAACTAAAAGTGGCTTTGATATATTTCATCAACAGCAGAGACCAGGGTTGTCGCCGTCACAGGTCAAGGTCCTTAATAATCCCAGAGAGTTCGGTGATTTCTGCATGACATGTCATCCATCTCTGTACTCAGTGTTTGACCCGATTGCATGAAATCATTATTTTCCCAGACTGCAGCCAAAAGCATTTCTTTCAGTCCCAAGAGAACTGGGACAGGAGCCCATTGCAATGTGTAGGTCAAAGGTAATGGTAGAATTATCATAATGGTTTATATGCTGCTCTGTGCAATTCTAAATTCTGCAGCGTAGAATATTGTTCAATCACTAACTTGCTGTCAAGTCTCTCAATTCTGAATGGGAGTGTTAAAGATTCCACCATTTTGTTTTCTGGACTGCAGCCTGGAACTTTAATTGATGACTTGCTCCAGCTCTGACACAACAGGTTGAATGACCTGTCATTTTGCTATGTAATACATTTGTGCACTTATTTTATTCCACTACAAGTGGCTCCAAGGGTTGAACAGTCTGTAGCTGTTCTCATGTGGTCACCTCAATGAGATAAATGGCTTCAGTGACCTGGGAGGGCGGATGGAATAAAACACGGCATTTAATATTAAAGTTGGTGAGATTTGTTCCAGGGCATCAGGAGGGCTATTGGAGTTAGAGGATATGAGACTATGTCCCCTGCCAGGGATCAGGACTTCGTAAAGAAAAACCAAGCTGATTTTTTTGGAAGAAATAACTAAATACTGCCCTCTCTACTCATGAAATAAGAATTTCAAACACATCCGAAACTTAAATCAATGTAGAACATTGGTGGCTGGTACAACTTGATGTTCTGAGCAATTAAACCAGTAAGAGTACCACGTTTCATATTGTTGCATGAAAGACCTTTGTACTGGGATGTGCAAGTCCCCCCCTGAAGGTACAGAATCCATTCCAAGCAACTGAAAATTATGATAGGATTTTATCATCCGATCTGACTTCATTATCCACCTTAAATGCATTATTTATTACAGATTTATTATATCTCCATGTGTATGAAGGAACTGCAGATGGTGGTTTAAACCGAAGGTAGACACAACAAGCTGGAGTAACTCAGCGGGTCAGACAGCATCTCTGGAGAAAAGGAATAGGTGATGCTTTGGGTCTCAAGAAGTGGCCTTGACCCAAAACATCACCTATTCCTTTTCTCCAGTGATGCTGTCTGACCCACTGAGTTACACCAGCTTTTAGTGTCTATCTTTATTACATCAGCAGTTGGCACAGCTCATGATGAGCTAAGGGCCTGTTTCTGTGCTGTAAGACTCAGTGAACAGGGCCAAATGAATTTGTGAACATGTGAACCTTTTATTTGGTGACGGGCTTTCTTTTCCCTCTCTAATTGCCCCAGAATGTTTTGAGCACCACCGCCTATTAGTAATCCATTACCCTGGGGGTTGCCTGTATTAAACTCCATTTCTGATTTATTAACTTTAATTTTATCAGTGTTCATCCCTGTGTGGCTGTCAGTCCTTTGCAAACACCTATCATTATTATGAAGCCAGATCTGTTGTGTATCTTTTGTGCCTCAAGGCATCTGACTTGAGATGCACGAGGTGTTTTGAAGAACTGCGGCGGTGATTGAGTTATTTGTAGGTGAAGTGTGACACTGACTGTGCTCCCCCTGTAATGCTCCATCAGAGGAGCTCTGTATTGTTCCCTTCCAGTGATCTGAAATTTGCAGCCGCGGAAAATAAAGATCCCTTACACATCTCCATCCGGAAACCGTGTTGTCAGGGGTGAGCCTTCAAAGGGTTAACTAAGATGGATTGGCAGAACAGAGTTGGTGCTGGTGTTTTATGTAGCGGAAAACCGACGAACGTGAATTACTGAAGAGGCCTGTCAACTTACTCTGTCATTCATGCAACAGCAGAGCACAGGAGCAGCTTTGGAGTTGCATGCAAATATCCTCCACACTATTCAAAAAAGTTGTGCCCAAATTTTGGCAGTGGAACTCAGTCTGTGTCTTACAGACATTCATTTAAAACTGACACTGAAAATGCGGATGACTTGTTGAAGTATTGTTTTGGGCTGGAACTCTTCAAATGGGTGGCATTTGTTTTTGAATGTTCGATCCACTGCTCCACTGCCCCAGATTCCTTCCATATTTCAGGTTCACTTCGTGCACGAGGTTCAAAATGCACAGTCCCTTTGCGGTCTCTTGTAGAGCTGTCAGAAACATGAAACGGATCACCTCATGTGCGCACACCCGTGCAAACAAATGCTAAATAGAATGGAAAAGCAACACTTAAATCAATGATCACTTGAGGCCGGTCATAATAGCTCTTATTCAAAGACTACAGTGATCAGAGAAAGGATGGTGATCACCAACGCCAAAATGTGAAAAGAATATCATGCAATTGAAAAGACCCTTTCGTTGCATTAGGATCAAATGTGGTTCAGAGATTATTTTAAGGTGAGAAATCTTGCTGACTTTTTCATCTTCCTCCTTTTGGGGGGCTTATAAGGAAATGGTAATGTGATCTCATTGCCATCTTTTAAACAGGTTTTCATTTTATCAGTGACCAACCTGACTAAGAGGTTGGCAAGGCCAGCACCAAAGAGGAAAGAGGAGAATTGACTATGTCGGCCTGTGCATAAGTTCACATGTCCGAAGCTTGCGTATTGCTCCAGTGGCAATAAAAAGACCAGCGATTATTGCCAACCCCAATATCCCTCAAAAATGGTTGTGAGCTTTCTACAGGAAGAGTTGTGGTCTATAAACATTGACATTTCCAGTGTTGGTACATTAGGAGTACATAGATGTCATTGTGAAGAAAGTGTGTCAGCACCTCGAGTTTCTGGGAAGTTTAAAGAGATTCAGTATGTCACTAAATACTGTAACCTTGTACAAGATTGTACAAGTACAGTAGCACACTGCACAAAGTATCTTGGCTGGTTGGCTCTTGGCCTGGCATGGCAATTCTAACACAAATGAGGTGGTGGACTCGGCCAAGTCCATCATGGACACAGCCCTCGCCATCATTCAGAGCATTTATCATTAAGGATCTCCACCATCCGGCCCATCCCCTCATCTCGCTGCTACCATCAGGTTGGCAGTACCGAGGCCATACTCCCTCACAGTAGGAAGCCGCAACCCAAAACAGCATCTGTACATTTATTTCCACAGATGATGCCCGACCTGCTGAGTTCTTCCAGCACTTGCTCAAGATTCCAGCATCAGCTATCTCTTGTGTCACCATCTTATTCTCAAGTTCCAGTGAATTCTTCCCAGGATTTTAGGGTAGGTGAGTGGTAAAAGAGTCAAAGAGGAGTTGATGGGCTTGTGTAGGAGAGACTAAGATGCTGGGATGACAGGGAATTGGACTAATGGGATTGGTCTGCTGAGAGCTGGAATGACGTTGTCTTAATAAGCAAACTCCGTACATTCCTCTATTTGAAATCTTTGTCAGTTCCTCCTTCCAAAGGCTCTGTGATCTTGGTTGGTGTTTGTTTCTTCCTGTGGCAAAGCATTCCGACAACTCTAAAGAAATAATTTCCTGGGTTACCGCATCTTCTCCAGTGGTGACCTGCACTGTTGGCCCTGCACCTGGGGTGCACAGTCAAACCCAAATACACTGCCTCACTGCTGTGTTAGTAATCAATCTCGGCTGGCACTGTGAAATCATTTCCTTCACTGTGTTAGGCAAGCTTCTATTATGTTGCCTTTGGGCAGATGTGCTCCACGGAGAAATCAGTGGCCGTCTGGCCCGTGGGTGGGCAAATTATCAGGACACATTTAACCTTCCAGCAAGAATGGGAGGTCAAAGGGAAAATCCATCACTTCTGTTGAAATGGGCTATGATTACTCTGCAATCTGATAATTGTGACTTGTTTTGCAGGTTTAACTTTTTTAAATGTTTTAAGTGGAATTCATGGAAATGCTGGCGTGTGATTGTTCTGCGGAATACTTTTATTCCACTTTCCACTTGTCCACAGCAGCAAGTTCCCACTGATCAGTAGATTACTCAACAGTGCACACAAAGACACATTAAATAATGCCTGTGGAAACCTAAATGCATGATTGACCAAAGTATATGATACAACCTGGGTGACATATTGGTAAGCACATTGCGGAAGTGGCGGCGCCTAACGGCTGCGGCTCGCTAGCAGTCTGTTCGTCTTTTTTCCTTTTTTTTTTGTTGTGTGTCGGTGTTGGGATGGTTTTTGTTTTGTTTTGGTTGTGTATGTGTGGGGGGTGGTGGTGTGGGTGGGGGTGGGGGGGGGTGGGGGAAACATTTCTCTTTTAGGTCTCTTCCTCACGGCGCGGGGTGCGGCTCGGCCGCGGGGCCTTCCATCGCCCGGTGCGGCTCGGCCGCGGGGCCTTCCATCGCCCGGTGCGGCTCGGCCGCTGGACTTAACATCGCCCGGCGCGGCTCGGCCGCTGGACTTAACAGTGCCCGGTGCGGCTTGGCCGCGGGGCCTAACATCGCCCGGTGCGGCTCGGCCGCGGGGCCTAACATCGCTGGTGCGGCTCGGCCGCTGGACTTAACAGTGCCCGGTGCGGCTTGGCCGCGGGGCCTAACATCGCCCGGTGCGGCTCGGCCGCGGGGCCTAACATCGCTGGTGCGGCTCGGCCGCTGGACTTAACAGTGCCCGGTGCGGCTCGGCCGCGGGGCCTAACATCGCTGGTGCGGCTCGGCCGCTGGACTTAACATCGCCCGGTGCGGCTTGGCCGCAGGGCCTAACATCGCCCGGTGCGGCTCGGCCGCGGGGCCTAACATCGCCCGGTGCGGCTTGGCCGCGGGGCCTTCCATCGCCCGGTGCGGCTCGGCCGCAGGGCCTTCCATCGCCCGGTGCGGCTCGGCCGCAGGGCCTTCCATCGCCCGGTGCGGCTCGGCCGCGGGGCCTAACATCGCCCGGTGCGGCTCGGCCGCGGGACTTAGCTGCGCACGACTCGGCCGCGGGGACTTCCATCCCCTTGCGGGGACTGTGCGGGTCGGTCGGGGACGAGCTGTCTGTCCGTGGGCGTGGGGAAGAGAGTGGAAGTTTTGTTGCCTCCATCACAGTGAGGGGGTGTTTGGAGTCACTGTGATGGACGTTTGTGTTGGGGTCATGTGTCTTGTGTTCTTTTTTGTGTGTGACTGCTATGTAGTTTCGTTCGGTACCTTGGTACCGAATGACAAATAAAGCTCTGTTGAACTGTTGAACTGTTGAATCACCATTCAGTGTGAAGCAGACTCAGGTGCTTTAATTTAAACAAAAATTCCAAACTTCAAATATTTCAACTAGATACAACATAGCCTGAGATACTTAAACACTGAATTCTCTATGGGATTGTACTGGTTTCATTTCAACCAGCTTGCACTCAGCAGACCACGTTTGGTTATCCCCTCGAGTGACCCTGCAAGGCCACCAGCTGTTTTTACTTTCTTATTCGTGTGGCTCAATTTCACAGCAATTTAATTTGAACGTCAGGCTCAAATATTGCCTTGCTCCCAGGGAGTGAGGTTAAGTGGCTTGAAACATAAAGAAAATTCAGGAAGAGGGAAAGGGCTTTTTAAATATTTGGTGCTTTAAAATGTATTTCCTCAAAGCCCTCACTGTTCAAAAATTCATACCATATTGTTTAAGATTACTTGATGTGGGACAGCGGTAGAGTTGCTGCCTTACAGCAGGGGCCCGGGTTCCATCCTGACTAAAGGTGCTTGTCTGTACAGAGTTTGTACGTTCTTCCCGTGAACTGCGTGGGGTTTCTCCGGGATCTCTGGTTTCCTCCCACACTTCAAAGACGTACAGGTTTCTAGGTTAATTGGATTGGTGAAATTGTAAATTGTCCCTGGTGTGTGCAGGGTAGTGTTAATGTGCGAAAATCGTTGGTTGGTGCGGTCTCGGTGGGCCGAAGTGCCAGTTTAGGGGCTGTATCTCTAAAACTAAAACAAAATAATGGACAACCAATATTATTATAATACCCAGTTGTGCAATGGTGAGGAACTAATTTCTGTTCTCACTTCTCCTGAAATCGCAAAAACTGAGACAACTCGGGATGGGAGAGGGAGGTGCAAATTCATCTTCATATCTTTTGCCATGGCACAAGTGGATGGATCTCACTCCAGTTGTAAAGCAACTATAGCCTGGAAACATCTTTGCGCATCATACGTTTTTTTTAATGTGCTGATGAAGGAGTTTGGCCAAACGTCCTGGTGCAGGATGAAATCATGTGGTTTGCTTTGGTTCCAGGACCCAACCTGATTTACTTCTGGATCCTCGGTGCATCTTATTACACATTCAACGGCACAAGAATTGTCATCATTTTTTCTACATGCTTTCCTCAAGATTTGATGAAAATTCTTTGCACATCTATCCCACAGACTGCTTCAGGGAAGGCGAGAGTGTCTTCCCCTGACGAGGCGGCATTTGACCGATGGTGACATCCAAACCCTTGGTATGACTGAAGTCAGGTGCATTAAGAGAGTGAGAGACTCTACTTATGGGCAACCTTGTTCCCCATGAAAAAGGTTGTGGTTATTGTGAGCCAATGATCTCAGCATCAACATATCATCACAAGAGTTCCTCAGCCAGTGTCAAAGACCCAATCTTCTTCGTGAGGAGGAGGTGGGAGTGGCTCATCTTTAGTAGGCAATGTTCAATTCAATTCACAAGACTTCAGCAAATAAATCAGTCTTATAGCAACACCTGGACAGTATTCAGACATGGGCAAATAACATTTACATCTCACAATGCCAATGACCATGTTGAACAAGAGAGAAGTTTACCACCTGCCCTTTGCATTCAGTGTAGTTTCTTTGAGATTCCCATTTCCAACATCACGCCATTAACCAGAAACAAAACTGGACCACTGGCAAGAATACTGTGGCTCTAAGAGCAAGTCAGAGATCCTTATACTTCAAAGCCTTTCTGCTCCCTTTGTATCAGTGATACAACCCCCCCCCCCCCCCCCGGGGATATGTATCACTGAATCCGCCTATTACTTGCCAGGTTTTGCACTTCCCCATCTCAGTTTTCCAGCTTTCTTCTCATATCCAATCAGTCTGACGAAGGATGCTGACCTGAAACGTCATCTGTCCACTCCCTCCTCAGAGGCTGACTGATGTGCTGAGTTCCTCCAGCACTTTCTGTTCTTCCTCAAGATTCTAGCATCTGCAGTGTGTTGTGCCAACTTTCCACTATCTTTGAGACAGGGTTGAAGTGCAATTTGTGTGGCAGCTCCCAAGGGTCGGGCCATACCACTACCGACACCTCGGCACGGGAATGGACCGGTCCAGGGGGGCGGTCCTTTGCTACGGATATAAGGACGAGGTTTTGGGCACGAAGTCATTCCAGCAGACTTGACTGGTCTGATAACTGTAATAAAACCAAACCTCCCGAAATACCCGGCTCCTCGCCTTTATTTCGGGCCTCTTTCGACGCGCCACAATGGAATACTTTTGGGTGGAGTGGGTGCTCGAGCAACACTCTAAGTCTGACATAATCCTGAACAAAGCAACTGCTTGATTAGCACAACACCCAAAACAATCATTCCTGTGGCCACAAAGTCGACAAACACACTGCAACTGTTGGTTTCTTTCAACCACCAAGAGGAACAAGAGTGGCAGGACCATAAGAATACCGCCAGCTGCAGGTTCCCATTAACGTTGAACACCATCCCGACATGGAAATGTGTTCCTGCTCCTCATCGTCACTGCTTTCAATTCTAGGATTTTCCCTCCAACCATCCTCGGAAGGACTGCAATGGTTCGAGAAAGCAGGTTACAACAATAGATCCTGGCATTAATAAATATTAGAAGAAAACAAATTCTGGGTTATGAACTACCTGACTTGCAGAAATCTGACACAACGCACCTTCTCCCAGTCATCTTTAAAGTATATTTGATGCCAGTTTACTTTAGTTTAGAAATATAGCACAGAAACAGGCCCTTCGGCCCACTGTGTCCGGACCGACCTGCGATCTCTGCACATTACCACTATCCTACACACACTAGGGACGATTTAAACTTATATCAAGTCAATTAACCTACAAACCTGTGTGTCTTTGGAATGTGGGAGGAAACTGAAGATCTCGGAGAAATCCCACGCGGTCACAGGGAGAACGTACAAACTCCGTACAGACAGCACCCGTAGTCGTGATCGAACTCGAGGCTCTGGCGCTGCAAGCGCTCTCAGGCAGCAATTCGACCGCTACGCCACTGTGTGGTCCTAGGGTAATAATAACATGTTTCATGGTATTCATTAATGACTGGGTACAGCATATATTTCCTTACTTTAATTATCGGTGTAATTCTAGGCGTAAATATCACCAACAATTTGTTCTGGATCAAACACATTGAAGGTATAGTGAAGAAAGCACACCAACAACTTTACTCCCGCAGAAGAACAAGGAAATTTGTCATGATGCTAAGACTCTTAACAATTTCTACAGATGCATCGTAGCAAGCATTTTATCGAGAGGCATCTCAGCTTCATTTGGCTCAAGACTCAGCTCAGCCCAAGATTCAGCCCCCCCCTCAATCGCCCCCATCAACTCCATCTACATTTGATGCTGCCTTAGCAAAGCAGTCATCATTATCAAGGACACATCAATCAATCAGTCACAGTATGATAGAGTGATGCAGCGTGTAAACAGGCCTTTCGGCCCAACTTGCCCACATCGGCCAATATACCCCAGTCCCACCTGCCAGCATTTGTCCGACATCCCTCCAAACCTGTCCTATCCATGTAATTAGTCAATCAGTCAATCCCTCTTCTTCCCTCTCCTGAGGGCAGAAGAACTCAAAGCTTGAAAGCATGAACTACCAGATTCAGGAACAGCTTCTTCTCCATTCTTATCAGACTACTGAACAGTCCTCTCAAGAATAATGCATGCAGTCCCATTCTTCCAACCTAGCCCATTGCAGCCATTGGACTTTTTCAATCTTTGGTTTCACTGGAACTATGACGCTATAATGTTGTAACACTGTAATCTGCTCTGGCACTCTGGCATTTTTCTCTTTGCACTAACTTGGATTTGCATAATGGCCTGATTTTACTCACGTATAGGATGAATTGATTGGATAGCACGCAATGCAATATTTTTCACTTTATCTTGGTATACATTGCATTAATAAATCAACACCAATACTTCAGGACCCCTTATTTACTGCAGCAGTCTTTATGGAGATAATTTAAACAACACGGTGGTGCTGGATGGTTGGGTTGAGATGGGGGGGAGAAGGAAGAAGAAAATTGCTAAGAAAGACACAACAGTTCTCCTTGTGCGTCAGGAGAGTTTATTGCAAGAAGGATGTCGCTCTATACACAAAATTGTGGGCTTGATTGAAATAGTCTCAGTGAATACCTGGAAATATAATCAAGGGCTGCAGATATTGCAAATTATATTAACTAATGCAGCCAATACCATATGTATATTCCAGCAGAGTGCGTGTTTTTGAGGATAAGATGATTAAATGTCAGTGGGATGTATCAAGAGATTGTGATTGTGTGAGTCAAACGTGACCTCTGGTAATTCTGTTGGCACCAAGCTAAAGGCCAATGGTTCCAAGGTGATAAACATTTCCAATTTCAGCAACCCTATGTCAGCTTCAGGCACTTAATGGGTCAATAACAGCTGATTAGATGTATTGCAATCCAGTAATAACCACCGTTTCCTCAATCTCAGGAGAACTCTTGGTACAATATTAATGTGACACTTCCCAAGCTAGCTATCCTTGTAACTCCTCATTGTACCACAACAGCGGAGTTTTGTATTAAAGTCTAGCTCCTGTGGGATCAGAATTAATACTGCCCATGTAATTGTGCACAGGGCACATTCGGGTTTGGGTTCTGATGATGAATGGATAGTGTCCATCATAAGCATCGCATCTCATTCCTTGGTTTTGTTTTGCCCCGTGTAACATATTCTGAAGCAGGGAAGTCCAAATGATGTCCACAGGCTCCAGACGTCTCCTGCCATCACAGAATCTGCAGAGGAGTTGAGTCAGAGGGAGGACCACTGTGCAGATGGTACAAAATGGTCCTCTCATGAGCTAAGGGCATGGTCCGCATCTCCCAACCTCATACGGTCCTTGCACTTTTACTTGATCTGCACTTTCTCGGTAGCTGTTGCGCTCTAATGCTTCAACACTGTATGCTGCACTCTGGTATTGTTCTGTTTGCACTACCTGTTGTACTTGTGTATGACCTGAATGTACTCATGTATGGTCTGATTTGACTGGATAGCACACAGTGTTTCACTGTTTCTCGGTGACAATAATGTGCCAATACCAACATGAAGGAATGGAAGTGCGGAGCTCAGGCAGGTGATAGGGTAGGTCATAAGGTCATAAGTGATAGGAGCAGAATTAGGCCATTTGGCCCATCAAGTCTACTCCGCCATTCAATCATGGCTGATCTATCTCTTCCTCCTAACCCCATTCTCCCGCCTTCTCCCCATACTGACACTGATTCTAATCAAGGATCTATCTATCTATGCCTTAAACATATCCATTGACTTGGCCTCTGCAGCCTTTTATGGTAAATAATTCCACAGATTCACCACCCTCTGATTAAAGAAATTCCTCCTCATCTCCTTCCTAAAGGAACATCCTTTAATTCTGAGGCTGTGACCTCTGGTCCGAGACTCCCCCACTAGTGGAAACATCCTCTCCACTTCCACTCTATCCAAGCCTTTCACTATTTGGTAAGTTTTAATGAGGTCCTCCCTCATCCTTCTAAACTCCAGCGAGTACAAACGCTCAGGTGTCAGCAGATGGATTTGGGTGGTTTTGGAGTAATAATGGGCAAAAGTAATGAGGGTGCTGGAGGATGAGTGGGAGGTGATGGAAGGCTAAAGAAGACAACAAGCTGGACTATAAAAATAAAATTCTGCAAATCAGGCAAAGAGAACAGTGGCTTTTCAGATCTAGGACCCTTCATCAGAGCAGATGAAGGATCCCAGATTTAGGATTTCACATTTGGGACCCTTTACAGTTCTGACTGACAAAGAGTCCCAGATGTGAAATGTTAAATCTGTTTCCTTTCCACCAATACCACATGACTTGCTGAGTGTTGTTAGCACTCTCTATTTTTATCTCATATTTCTGGCATCTGCAGTTTTCTATCCTTTTTCACCAATCTGTAGTAAGATTGATACCTTAGACTTTGGCAGCTAGCCAGATTGGCTAGAGAATTTAAAGTCAAAGTAGGGTTACCAACTTCTTCACTCCCAAATAATGGACAAGGTGACGTCACCACGTGACCTCACCCAGCCAGCGGCCACATGCTCCCGCTCCACCAATGGCGGCCACCCAAGCCGGGAGACGGGTTGCTACGCAACCTCCATTCGGCGGTGCCCGGGCCTTCACTGTCCGGGACTACAGCGGCTCCCAGGCTACAGTGTATGGGCCTACAGTGTCTGGGCCTACAGTGTCCAGCCGTACAGTGTCTGGGCCGATGGCGCCGTCCGGGCCTAATAAGGGGACAAGGGCGGTCCCGTACGGGACAAACCACTTTAGCCCAAAATACAGGATGTCCCGGCTAATACGGGACAGTTGGCAACCCTATGTGTGAGTCAATGTTCAAAGGCCATTCAAGAACCCTGGATACTGGTTAGAATGTTGTGGCAATGCTGTCTGATGTTTGAAGGCAGTGCTTCTGCCCTGTGGCCTCCACACTATGGTATCACATTCACTGCAGTGCCAGATACTCTTTCAAACCATGGTTTCCTGTTCTCACTAAAGGTTGTTACTGCAGTATACGATATCCCAAAGACGTGCAGGTGGTATGTTAATTGGTCACTGTAAACCATCCCTCGTGTGCAGGGAATGGTAAGATCTGGTGTGCGTTGTTGGGAATATGGGGAGTTAAATGCGATGAGGGTACGATCAGTGTAAAGAGGGACACAGTCTTTGTAAGCAGAAGGGCCGACAGTATTTCTGTGCTGAATAACTCCATAATAGTCACTGCTTAAAGCATTGTTGTGCATGTGTATACAGTATACAGTATAGTTAGTCTGTTTACTCTGAAATAATGTGCAATTTTTAATGATCAGTTTGTTTATTACAGTGTTATATAGATGTTTGTTTGTGTATATATATATATATATATATGTGTGTATCTATATATGTGTGTGTATACAGTATGTGTGTATATATATATGTATATTAATGATTTCATGAAAGAACTTTGGCGGCAAGAACAGGAAAGCAGAATATTACCTGAATGGTGGCCAATTAGGAAAAGGGGAGATGCAACGTGACCTGGGTGTCATGGTGCACCAGTCATTGAAAGCAAGTGTGCAGGTGCAGCAGGCAGTGAAGAAAGCGAATGATATGTTAGCATTCATAGCAAGAGGATTTGAGTATAGGAGCAGGGAGGTTCTGCTGCAGTTGTACAGGGCCTTGGTGAGACCGCACCTGGAGTATTGTGTACAGTTTTGGTCTCCTAATCTGAGGAAAGACATTCTAGCCTTAGAGGGAGTACAGAGAAGGTTCTCCAGATTGATCCCGGGAATGGCAGGACTTTCATATGAAGAAAGACTGGATAGACTAGGCTTATACTCGCTGGAATTTAGAAGACTGAGGGGGGATCTTATTGAAACATATAAAATTCTTAAGGGGTTGGAGAGGCTAGATGCGGGAAGATTGTTCCCGATGTTGGGGAAGTCCAGAACCAGGGGTCACAGTTTAAGGATAAGGGGGAAGTCTTTTAGGACCGAGATGAGAAAACATTTCTTCACACAGAGTGGTGAGTCTATAGAATTCTCTGCCACAGAAGGTAGTTGAGGCCAGTTCATTGGCTATATTTAAGAGGGAGTTAGATGTGGCCCTTGTGGCTAAAGGGATCAGGGGGTATGCAGAGAAGGCAGGTACAGGTTACTGAGCTGGATGATCAGCCATGATCATATTGAATGGCGGTGCAGGCTCGAAGGGCCGAATGGCCTACTCCTGCACCTATTTTCTATGTTTCTATGTTTCTATACAATTTAGGAATAGATTTAATGTAGTCTTAGGGGTACAATTCTCACTATATAATTCTAGATTAGCAGTGTGCTCGTGATTCATAGGTTAATTAGTGATAGGAGCAGAATTAAGCCCCTGTCCCAGTTCGGCGATGTTTTAGGCGACTACAGGCGATGAGGCTGTCGCCGCGCGGTCGTCGGGGTGTCGCGGGCACGGACGTGAGTCGTCTGCAAAGAGTCGTAGCGTTTTTCTGGTCGCCGCTGGATTTTGCGAAGGCTTAAAAAAGTTCGGCGACTGTTGGTTTGACACCAATGAGCGTAGCTTGACGTCTCCTGGCGTGGGCGCTGTCGTAGGTTGTCGCCGGTGCTGACTTTGGCGAATTCCAAGTGTGGACTTGATCTGATCATCCATCAGTGTAATGTGTCCATAAATGATGTTAGGCTTTGTATGTTCTTGCACTTGTATTCTGCTTAAAGGTTGAATTTTAAAGTTTGAAGTTTGATGTTTATTGAAATTTATTGAAGTTTATTACAATATTTTTGTATGCACTGTTGCACGTTCTTATCAACCTTTTTAAGAATTTTTTTGAATATCAATAAAGAAAATTCTTGACATTTTGACGGAAAATTGATGTACAAAGTTATTGTATTTCAGAGTAGTTTCTCATGGCATCACTTTCAAATAGTCATGATGCAGAATGATTGGAAACCCTACCATACACCCCCTTTTATAGGGAAACTGGGTGAAATGTGAATTGTCTTCAGTTGTCTTTAGTCTTCAGGATCATAGCTTGTCATAGCTTGTCATAGCTTGTCATAGCTTGTCATAGCTTGTCATAGCTTGTCGTAGCTTGTCGTAGCTTGTCGCGGGTGGACGTAGGTTGACTTCGGTTGTCGTAGGTTGTCGCCTCTGTGGTGGTAGGTTGTCGTCGGTGTCGTCGTAGGTGGACGTTCTACTCGCGACGATTAGGTCGCTGGTTTTCGGTAACTTGCTGTAGCTTGACGTCGACTAGGTGGTAGGTTGTTGTAGCTTGCCGTAGACATTGTCGTAGGAGGGGACCAGTCGCCGGTTTTTCGGCGACCTGCTACGACTATGACAGTCGCCGGCAGTCGCCTTAAAAAACGCCTCACTGGGACAGGGCCTTTAGGTCGTTCGGCCCATCAAGTCTACTCCACCATTCAATCATGGCTGATCTATCTTTCCCTCTCAATCCCATTCACCTGCCTTCTCCCCATAACCCTTGACACCCATACAACATACAACATAACATGAATTGGTGAACTCTGATGAAAGAATGGGTCGACTGGGCTTGTATTCACTGGAATTTAGAAAGATGAGAGGGGATCTTACAGAAACATATAACATTCTTAAAGGATTAGATAGGCTAGATGCAGGAAAAATGTTCCCGATGTTGAGGGAGTACAGAACCAGGGACCACAGTTTAAGAATAAGGGGTAGGCCAATTAGGACTGAGATGAGGAAAAGGATTTTCACCCAGAGAGTTGTGAATCTGTGGAATTCTCTGTCACAGAAGGCAGTGGAAGCCAATTCACTGGACGTTTTCAAGAGAGAGTTAGATTTTGCGCTTAGGGCTAAAATAATCAAGGGATGTGGGGAAAAAGCAGGAACGGGGCACTGATTTTGGATGATCAGCTTGAAGGGTCGAATGGCTTACTCCTGCACCTATTTTTCTATGTTTTTATATTTCTTCAACATATATTCACTGTAAGAATTAATGTGTTTACTAAATACAGCAGAGTATGGATTACATTTGTTATAATATGTTCTTTGATCGACTAAAGGATTAGTGTACAGGCTCTACTGGGTTTTGTGAGCTCACTGATCATGTACAGTCGAGTATGAATTAGTAAACATGCTATAATGTACTGTGCATAATGAATTAAGGCACTCAATTCCATACATTCCACTGTATAGATTGGCATGCTTGCTCCAAAGTACTACAGTATGGCGAGTCCGAGACTTGTAGTTGTGGATGAAGTTTATTGCAACCGCAATACACGAATACAGAATCAAAACAACAAGTCGCAGGACAACCAATATAAACTTACTGTCTTCCTTGAAGACTCAAACGAACTAACTCAATCGGGCGCCAAACGCACCCATGACATCGCTGACCAATCAGCGATGTCCTTCCCTGGACCAATCCCCATGGTCGCGTTCCCACGTGACCTCGCTGGCCAATCCGAGGGTTCGACGACCTAGACCATTCTCCATGGTCGCTACATGACCCCCCCCAGAACCCGAGGTGCGGAACCTAGCTGGGAGCCTGATTTCGCGACCACAACGAGTACGGAGAGGGACAGCCTGAACCACAGGAGCCGGAGGTTCCGGACTTGGTGGAACAGCCGGAACGAGAGGTTCTGGAGGAACTACCGGCACGGGGGGCTCCGGAGGAACTGCCGAAACGGGAGGTCCTGAAGGAACTGTCAGAACGGGTGTTTCTGGACTGGGCGGAACTAACGGAGGTCGGCCTCTCCGAGGGGTTTGACCGACCAAAACTGGTTGATCCGGGTCCAAATGGGCAGGTTTGAGCCGGGCCACCGAGACGAGTTCGCTCTTGCCGCCCATGTCTAAGGTGAAAGTAGCCGTTCCCTTACGTAACACCCGGAACGGCCCTTGATAGACCCTCTGCAACGGGGCGCGATGGGCATCCTTACGCAGAAAAACAAACTCACAGTCTTTCAGGGCAGCCGGTTCATGCACCATGGAACACCCATGGCGTGAAGTCGGCACTGGAGCCAGGGAGCCCACCCGTTCCCGGAGAGATGCTAACGCTGATGGGACCGAAGGGAGCAGGGCTGAAGGGTCCGAAAAAAGGTCTCCGGGTACTCGAAGTGTCGAGCCATATACTAGCTCTGCAGACGACGCACCGAGATCTTGCTTAGGAGCAGTCCGGATGCCCAAAAGAACCCAAGGGAGTTGGTCCACCCAGTCCGGGCCTTCAAGCCTTGCACTGAGGGACGCCTTAAGTTGGCGGTGGAACCTCTCTACGAGTCCATTTGCCTGGGGGTGATATGCAGTTGTGGGTTGTAACTTGGACCCGTACAGTTCCGCCAGCGCGGCCCAGAGGGACGAAGTGAACTGTGGCCCTCTGTCAGTGGTAATGACTGCCGGGACCCCAAAACGAGCTACCCAATGGAGGGCCAAAGTCCTAGCACAAGACGCTGACGAAATATCAAACAATGGAAAAGCCTCTGGCCACCGGGTGAACCGATCCACCACCGTGAGGAGGTGGGTGTAGCCCCGGGAGGAAGGCAAAGGTCCGACCAAATCCACGTGGATGTGAAAAAAACGAAAGGGCGGGACCTCGAAATCCTGTACGGGGGGCTGGACATGGCGCTGGACTTTAGCGGTCTGACAGGGCACGCAGGAACGTGCCCATCCCGCTACCTGTTTTCTCAGGCCATGCCAGACAAACCGCGCTGCTACCAAGGCAGAGGTGGAGCGGATGGACGGGTGCGCCAACCCGTGAATGGCATCGAAAACCCGGCGCTGAAGGGAGGGCGGTACTACCGGCCTGGGGCGAGGAAGAGAAACATCGCACCAGACTTTCGTGCCCTCCGACCCACAAGCTACCTGGGCCAACTTCAATCCCGAAGTGGTGGACTGGTACGTCGAAACGGTATCCGCCAGGAGCTGTGCCTCCGCAAGCTCCTGGGGATCCACTTCGCAGTCCACCGCCGAAATAGGGGGAAAAGCAGGTCTAGACAGGGCGTCAGCAACGGCATTCAGCTTACCCGCGATATGACGGACATCTGTGGTAAATTCGGAGATAGCCGTGAGGTGCCGCTGCTGGCGGGCCGACCATGGGTCAGACAATTTCAAAAAAGCGAATGTTAATGGCTTGTGGTCCGTAAATGCCACAAATGGGCGGCCCTCGAGGAAATACCTGAAATGACGGACAGCTAAATGGAGAGCTAGAAGCTCTCGGTCAAATGCGCTATATTTCAGCTCGGCCGAATTTAGTTGCCGGCTGAAAAACGCTAAAGGCTGCCAACGGCCACCAACCTGCTGCTCCAGAACTCCACCCACCGCCACGTCCGAGGCGTCGAC
This sequence comes from Rhinoraja longicauda, assembly GCF_053455715.1. NCBI lineage: Eukaryota > Metazoa > Chordata > Chondrichthyes > Rajiformes > Arhynchobatidae > Rhinoraja > Rhinoraja longicauda. The sequence goes on from NC_135966.1 coordinate 45,424,738, forward strand.
CGTCAGGGCCGTGGGGGCTGAGGGGCTCGGATGGACCAACATGGTGGCGTCTGCCAAGGCTGCCTTAGCTGCCGTAAAAGCCGACTCTGCGGCCGGGGACCACAACAATTCTACTGGATTACCTGCAAGGCATTGGAAAAGCGGGCGCAGGACTCGCGCCGCTGCCGGAACGAATCTATGGTAGAAATTAACCATGCCAACGAACTCCTGCAGCCCTTTTACTGTGGTGGGCCTGGGGAAAGCCCGAATAGCCTCCACCTTCTCTGGCAAAGGGGCAGCGCCGGCAGGGGTAATTCTATGCCCTAGAAAATCGAGAGCAGGGAGGCCGAATTGACATTTGGAGGGTTGAATAATGAGCCCGTGGTCTTGGAGCCGCTGGAACACGGTCCGCAAATGGGCCTGGTGTTCCTGCACTGAGGGGCTAGCTACCAGGATGTCGTCTAGATAGATAAACAAAAAGGGTAAACCCCGGCCCACGCGGTCCATCAGTCGCTGGAAAGCCTGTGCCGCGTTCTTTAAACCGAAAGGCATACGCAACCATTCAAACAACCCGAACGGAGTTATAGTTGCAGTTTTTTGTATGTCCTCCGGTCGCACCGGAATCTGATGATATCCTCGCACCAAATCGATTTTGGAAAACACTACCGCACCTTCCAGCCCAGATGAAAAGTCCTGTAGGTGCGGTATGGGGTAGCGATCAGCCGTGGTGACAGCATTGAGACGCCGATAATCGCCACATGGCCTCCACACCCCAGATGCCTTGGAGACCATGTGTAACGGCGAGGCCCACGGGCTGTCAGACTGACGGACAATTCCCATTTCCTCCATCTTCCTGAACTCCTCCTTTGCCACCACCAGTTTGTCTGGCGGCAGTCTCCTGGCCCGAGCGAAAACGGGAGGGCCTTCGGTGTGGATGTGATGGACCACACCGTGTTTAGCCGAAGGTGCGTCGAAACGTTGAACGAGCAGCTCTGGGAACTCGGCCAGAATCGCAGCATATGAGTCGGGGGCCGCGACGACGGCCTGGACAGTAGGGCTGAGCGAGGAGGCGATTGTCGGAGTGACGTGCTCGTCTTCGGCGGAAGGTCGGAGGTCGTTACCGCGGACATCAGGAACCAGTGAAAAAGCCCAGAGAAAATCTGCGCCCAGGATCGCTTGTTTGACGTCGGCTATGATGAATGGCCATTCGTACGTGCGGAGGCCTAAACCCAGGGACATTTTCCGTGTACCGAACGTGCGAATTGGGCTGCCGTTCACCGCGATGAGGGTGGGACCTGTCTTACCCGATCTGGTTTCGAGGTCGGTCGGCGGCACTATGCTGACGATGGCTCCCGTGTCTACCAAAAATTCTGTGTCCGTGAATCGATCATGGACATAGAGGCGCCGGTTCTGGCCAATCGTAACTGCCCCTATGTACGATCGGCCGAGGCATTTCCCGCGAAGGTACAAGGCAAACGGCAGTTGCGGGATTCGTTACCCCATCGTAGGTGATAATAGCACCAGCCGCGCTTGTGCGGATCTTTTTGGCGGGCTTTCGGAGAATTGGCGGGAGACGTGGCGCCATCTTGCCGTCGCTGTGGCGTGGTCGCCGAGGTCGAGACTTTGTTGATGGAATCCCCTGCCTTGTTTTTTCCCGCTATGAGCGCGTCCGCTTTCGCTGCATATGCTTCGGGGTCCTTAAAAGAACAATCCGTAAGCAGCAATCGGACATCCTCGGGGAGTTTTTCGCGGAATGCCTGCTCAAACATCGGGCAATCCGTATGCTCACCGGCTAGCACCATCATTTCGGCCATGAGGACGGAAGGCAGTTTGTCTCCAAGCTCCGGTAGGTGCAGAAGTTTTGCCGCACCACCATGCTTTTTTAACCCGAAGGTCCGCAGTAATACCTTCTTCATGGTTTCATACTTGTCTTCCGCAGGTGAATTTATTATGAACCGCATCACGCGCTTGGTTGTGTCCGGCGATAGCGCGCTGACGAGGTAGAAATACTTCGTGGAATCATCCGACACCTTCTTTATATGGAAATGGGCCTCGGCGTGGATAAACCAAGCTTGCGGTGCGTACGTCCAAAATAACGGAAGATGAACGTCCGCCGCGCTTGACTCCGGTGTGCCCTGCTCAGTCATCGTCAACGAGGCGTCGGGTTTTTCTCAGTCGGTGATCGTCCAGATCACGTTCGGGGTCACCAATATGGCGAGTCCGAGACTTGTAGTTGTGGATGAAGTTTATTGCAACCGCAATACACGAATACAGAATCAAAACAACAAGTCGCAGGACAACCAATATAAACTTACTGTCTTCCTTGAAGACTCAAACGAACTAACTCAATCGGGCGCCAAACGCACCCATGACATCGCTGACCAATCAGCGATGTCCTTCCCTGGACCAATCCCCATGGTCGCGTTCCCACGTGACCTCGCTGGCCAATCCGAGGGTTCGACGACCTAGACCATTCTCCATGGTCGCTACAACAGTATTGCAAGGGTTGGTGGTCTTGTATGAAACTTATAAATATTTTTGGGGATAAATGTTGTTTCCTTTTGACTATGAAATCTTGAACATTACAATTAACCAAAAGCAGTACCCAGGATATATATTTTTTTAAATCCAGAAATGAAGAACTCTCAGGAACTGGTACAGAAGAGGAGTTGGGGCCTGGGACAGATCGGCTATGACCATATTGAATGACAGAGCAGGCTTGAGGGGCTGAATGGCTTGCTCCTGGTTCTTGTGTTCTTGGATGCACTGCTTTTGTTCCTTTTCATGTGAACATCCCAGAAAGGTCCAAGCCTGAAAATGGGACCCTGCCATGGGGTCAGCCCCATGAGTTAATTACTTGCCATCTCTGTTTTAGCACTGTGATGGCTACTACTAAACTGCAGGACTCTTGCACATTGCGGAACTCCTTGCTCCACCATTCAGTTTGCAGATCATCACCTGACCTACCAACCTGTCGCTGTAACATACCCCTTCTCCCACCCCAAACACCAGTTGTTCCAGCCACTGTGAGGGAGTTTTTTTTTTTAGAGATACAGCGCGGAAACAGGCCCATCGGCCCACCGAGTCCGCGCTGCCCAGCGATCCCCGCACACTAACACTATCCTACACACACTAGGGACAATTTTTACATTTGCCCAGTCAATTAACCTACATACCTGTACGTCTTTGGAGTGTGGGAGGAAACCGAAGATCTCAGAGAAAACCCACGCAGGTCACGGGGAGAACATACAAACTCCGTACAGACGGCGCCCGTAGTCAGGATCGAACCTGAGTCTCCGGCCCTGCATTCGCTGTAAGGCAGCAACTCTACCGCTGAGCCACCGTGCCGCCCTAAGCATCTAACTTCACACAGCTGTTAGAAGGTGCTTGCTGTGTGCAAATTAGACGCCATCTCTCCTTTTCACAAAGTGACTGTGCCTCATATTGTAACGATTGAATGTAAAGTAGTTTGTGGTGTCCTGAAGTTTTAAAAAGTGACACAAATGTGGCAATGGGACATTCCAGACAGGGGTCACTGAATACAGGCCAGTCCTGCACAACTGCATAACAGGTCTAAAGAAGGGTCTCGACCCGAAACGTCACCTATTCCTTTTCTCTAGAGATGCTGCCTGACCTGCTGAGTTACTCCAGCTTTTTGTGTCCATCTTTGATTTAAACCAGCGTCTGCAGTTCCTTCTGACACATTCTGTGTAACGCATGGGCTCCATATTTAGACGTCCATAAGTCAGGGTTTGTTTCCGTAAGTTGGAAAATCCTCAAAAATCACTTGATATGGTTACCATATTCATAATATGCAACTTTTCAGCAAAAAACAAGTATGCACGCCAAATGCGCGTACGCATTGCGCTACATTCACGTGTGAAAAACGACTATTATTTCCAACCGTCTGTAGTTCTTGGAGTACATGTACAACGTCAGGCTTATCATGAGTATATTCTACTATTATAGAAAGGTTATTAAACAGAAATACTTTTTACAACAAAGAAAAAATTGTTTTGTTTTGTTTTTGCTATTTTGCTTTTTCCTTACACATCCCAATTCTCTTGGTATTGAATAAAAGAACAATGGTCATAAAATGTATGACTAAGTTATGAAGAAAGAGATTCATTTAAAAAACTGCACATACCTAATTTAATTGAAGACGTACTTGCTCCAGTGGTCTTCAACAGCAAATCACAACGGTCCATGTCCCCCCCCAACCCTACTCCCCCCAACCCTACTCCCCCGGAATGGCGGACATGAAATAGGAAAGCGGAAACTTTCTGCCAAATTCGGAAGCGTTGGGAGGTCTGCATATCCCATCAGAATTGTAATGAATGGCATCAGAAGCACGTAAGTAAGACTGACAAAGAACAATTATTAAAAGTGAAGAGGGAGAGAAAACTAGTTCTGCCTGACGTAGGAATGCACATGTGTATGACTTCTGAATTTAATGATGGTCATTAATGATGTAACAATGATGGCAACATTTAATGATGTTACGGGGGCTCCTTCTGATGTAACAGTGTTCATATGTTGGATGGTTTGTAACCAGGGATGATGGCCTGTACCAGTCTGCAATGAAACTGCACCTGTGTGTGGCTTCTCTCCGGGACAGTGTGGATGGTCCTGTCTAATAATGACCATAATAATTGGGAGCCGAGCTGCATCGCTAATTATGGCAGCACTTTCAAAATGAGCCCTTGAAATAGCACACGGTCATTCATGTACCCCACTGACTGGCACTTCCAGCAACTCTGGCTCCTGGTCCCATGCCAAAAATGCAAATTCAGCTGACCCGACGAGAAGCCCTTTACCCCACCACAGTTATCCTTCAACACTCAGTGTACAGATTTATTTCAATTCCAACATCCCTTGTCTGTCCAAACAGCCAAGCCCTTCCAGCTAATTTCCCCCAGACCTCCTCAATGGCGGAGGTCTCCTTTGTTTCTAAATTGCCATTGTTTTTCAGTTATGGTGCCCCAAACACATCACAATACTCCAGCTGAAGTCCAGCCAATGATTTCTGGAAGATCTTTTACTTTTCCACATTGTTATACCAGCTCATTGCCATACAGGTTTGCTCTCTCATTTAAGTGTGCACTGTTTGAGAGCTTGAACCATTGTAGACAGCTGCCTCCGGTGATGGTCACCAAGCTTATTCTCTTCACAGGTTCTGTATCCTTTCAGGCTTAATGGACATCCAGTAATCCAGCGTTCCTCACAATAAGCTAGACAAAGGGTTTCACATTCTGGCAAAGCATATCTCAAGTTATACAAATTCTTGTTCTGTCGCAGCTGGCTGTCAAATTGCCTCTTGCAATAATTTAGAAAAGGCTCCAAGCATTTAGATTTGGAGTTGGATTTGGAGGATTTATAAGAGCTTTGTGCTGCATGCTTTTATTGATGTGATCGATACACGATCAACTGTGGCTGGATGAGTAATTGTGCCTGTGTTTACCTGGGACCAGCGGATATTTCCTAGTGTCCATCATTACAATTCCTGCGTGCATTATTTCTTTTACACCCTGGGATTGTTAATATTTTATTTGCTTTTAAATATCACAAACAATACACACCTAAAAATTAATCATATTCTGGACTTAAAAATTAAATTAAAAGTGATTAGGTGCAGGCATAGTAACTGAAACAAAGTGGACACCTTATCATTAAGTAGTTTGGTGTTTCTAAGTTTTGAAATTAAGAATGCGTCTTGCCCATAAGCCATTGCAGTACTTTAATAAACGTCAAGTCAGTGGCCCAAGAGTTACCAGCCAGGAGCAAGGAAATAATTCCCAAAAGTACAAGAAGATGGACACAAAAAGCTGGAGTAAATCAGTGGGTCAGACAGCATCTCTGGAGAAAAGGAATAGATGACGTTTTGGGTCGAGACCTTTCTTCAGACTGAGAGTCAGGGGTAAGGGAAACAAGAGATATAGACGGTGATGTAGAGAGATATAGAACAAATGAATGAAAGATATGCAAAAAGTAATGTTGATAAAGGAAACAGGCCATTGTTAGCTGTGGCCGAGGTGGAAACGAGTACAGACAATGAGACTCAACAAGACGACTTTGAAGCTGCTACAGGGATGGAGAGAGGGGGGACCGGAGAGGGGGGGATGGGGGATGCAAGGGTTATTTGAAGTTAGGGAAATCAATATTCATACCAAATATTCATTCCAAAAGTACAAGACTCTGCCGATGCATGAAATCTAGAAGGAAAAAATGGAAAATGCTTAGAGGTCAAGTGAATCTATGGAGAGAGATACAGAGTTAATGGTTTGAGTTGGTAATCTTTCTTTTGTAGAGATTTAAAACTTTATTTTACATATTCCCAAAGATGTTCTCCTGAACTTCAAAAGCAAAGTCCTGTACAGCATCAGGACCTTTGCACACGGAAGTGCTCTTCCTGAGAAAGTGGATCTCCTTGTCTGCATACAGATCATTGACATGACACTTGGATTGCTGTATATCTGTTAATCGTGCAGGAAGGGGAAGTAGTACATGTAGATAATATTCACTGTGACTTCCAGCAACCTTGACCAATATAAACTTGTACATCTCAATCAAAATTGTTCAAAAGTTTAATAATCAGTCTTAATAGGGCAGCCAGTAAAAATGTTAAACCTCTAAAAACACTTAAAGATCAGTGAAAAGCATTTAACTGAACTCACTCAAGTCCAAAACAATGTAAATCATCTAGTACTTTAACTCCTTCCACTCCATCAAAATGGATGAAGACACTGGTACAGATTGGATGGACGTATTCATGGACCCTTGGTTTCTATTTTAGGCTTGATGAAGAGTCCATGTTCAGTTGCAGTTGTGGAAAGTCCAGAGGAGTGCAGCCAACAATCCCACGTGCTTGTGCAGGAATCCCAAGCTTGCTGCTACCCACCTCACTGGAGGCCCTCGGACTATCCTCGATCGGACTTTGCTGGCTTTACCTTTCACTAAACGTTATTCCCTTATCATGTCTACACTCTGTAAATGGGTCGATTGTAAACATGTCTTGTCTTTCCGCTGACTGGTTAGCGCACAACAAAAGCTTTTCACTGTACCTCGGTACACGTGACAATAAACCAAACTGTAAACTGCTGGCACTTGGATGAGGAAATGCCAATAAGTCTATATTATACAGCCTGTATATCCCCTCATAATCCATGAAGAGCAATACTTGAATGAGTGGAACGTTAAATTACTGACTTTGGTGCAGCACAATGCGTAGTGCAAAGATAGAAAATCAAAGATACATTGACAATAGGTGCAGGAGGAGGCCCTTCGAGCCAGCACCGCCATTCAATGTGATCATGGCTGATCATCCACGATCAGTACCCCACAATCGGGATCCTTGGGGAATGTACTGATACTGGTCACTGAAGTAGGGTCTCGACCCAAAACATCACCCATCCCTTCTCTCCAGAGATGCTGCCTGTCCCGCTGAGTTACTCCAGCATTTTGCATCTATCTTTGGTGAAAACCAGCATCTGCAGTTCCTTCCCACGCTTCATTAGAAGCTGGATTACTACTCAGTTTAGTCTCAATATTTGTAATTTAACCAGGTTCCTGCATATTACTTCAGTAATCAATATACTATAGCTTCAATTAGACATATTCCTTAAATTAAAAAAACTGAGAAACATTGGTTAAAGGCCCACGCAATGCATGATTCTACCAGTCGGACAGGTTTCATAAGGAAGACTTAGTTAAACGATGCCAGGCTTGGCTAAAAAGATAAAAACATGGATGCTTGCGGGATGAGGGTAAAATGGAGGGTAAAGGAGATGAGCGTTGCACAGTTTTGAGCTCCTGGAAAGGATGAGCTAGAAAATTGAAATAATGGGATCAATCTCTGTTTGATTGCCAGGAACATAGATGCTCTATAACAGTAACTTAAACGTTTTCTGGGAGGCACGTGTGAAAAAAAATCCTGTTATCAGACTTAGTTCAATTATTGACTGTGGTGAGGGGAACGATAGAGAAATGGTAAATCTCTTGGCAGTGGTCCCGTACACAACTTATTACCTTGAGGCTGTAAAAGTAATCACGTCCATCTGCACTATGATCAGCAGTGCTTAATTTTTTTTTTTCTCTCACACTTTGCGGGAAATGTGCTTTGAGGTCACAGTTGAGTTGACACGAAGAGTGGAGAAGTGACAGGATAAGGAGCAGGTGTTCAGCAGAATTGGGACTGAAGTGGCTTAATTGGTGATGGGATCTAAAGGGGGCGATCTCAGCAGGGCACAGTGATAGAAACCCTGATTACTTGTAATGAACTGGAGGAGGGAAATGATTGTTAGAGCAGCAAATTTGATGGAGGCTAATTTACAGAACTCTTTAAAATGCATGTGTCTGATTCTCAAGGTGCTTGAGATAGACACTAAACGCTGGAGCAACTCAGCGGGTCAGACAGCATCATCTCTGGAGAAAAGGAATAGGTGACATTTCGGGTCGAAGCCCTTCTTCAGACTGAGAGTCAGGAAAGAGAAACGAGAGGAATAAACGGTGATGGAGAGAGATATACACTATATCTCTCTACGTCAATGTGCCGAGCACAGCGGTTGCCAAGAGGGCCAGAAACCTTTGCTTTGGACATTTATGCAGTCTGAAGAAGGGTCTCGACCCGAAACGTCACCCATTCCTTCTATCCAGAGATGCTGCCTGACCCGCTGAGTTACTCCAGCATTTTGTGTCTGTCTTCATTTATGAAGACATTGTATGTTAACAAGCGTCACTCTTCCCCCTTCCCCCTTCCCTCCTCTGCCCCCTTCCCTCCTCTGCCCCCTTCCCTCCTCTGCCCCCTTCCCTCCTCTGCCCTCTTCCCTCCTCTGCCCTCTTCCCTCCTCTGCCCCCTTCCCTCCTCTGCCCCCTTCCCTCCTCTGCCCTCTTCCCTCCTCTGCCCTCTTCCCTCCTCTGCCCCCTTCCCTCCTCTGCCCACCCACAATCCAGCCAGACACCGGCAGCTCACCAAGTGGTCCTTGAACTTTTATCCGTACTCCAGCTGCTAATTACAGTGAGTATCACACTGTCTGCTCTGCCTCTGTCAGCACTCTCGCCATAAGGCTCTAATTGTTTATTGTGTTCAGCTCCCAGCGAATGCATTAATCACTAGAAAATGGATGGCACCTGTGATCCTCCTTTCCCGAATGCACGAGGTTCCCATTTTCTGCTTCGTGCTTTTTACATTTGTTGGGTAGTAATAAAAGCTCGCAGCAAAAGCATAATGGAGATGAATGTGCAGTGAAGAGGCAGGTACGGAACTCTGAGGCAATAGCACTGATCAGGCTTCCACATTGCAGATGTGGCTCCTTCTGTTTGCTCCCCGTTACCCTGATGATAATACAAGTGTTCAGCTAAATTGAATTAGGTACTACGGTATTAATTGAATTGTAAAATGAATGCTGAGGATCTTAATTATGTGAAATGGCTGCACTGCCTGTAAGTGCTTCCATTGTCGAAGTGTTATTACTGATGCTGTTGATTATCAGTCGGTGTGGGCTCTGAGATTTCAATCCTTCTGCATGGTGCGGAAATGTGGGGATAAGGAAGGAACTTGCATTTATTTCATCCTTTTCATAATTTTAGGAAATTCCAAACTGCTTTACAACTTGTGGTTATATCAATGGATATTTTTAAGGCAGATATAGATTCTTAATTAGTATGGGTGTCAGGGGTTTTGGGGAAGAAGTCAGGAGAATGGGGTTAGGAGGGAGATAGATCAGCCGTGATTGAATGGCGGGGTAAACTTTATGGGTCAAATGGCCGTATTCTGCTCCTATCACTTATGAATATGAAGTACTTTTGAAGGGCAGCCTCTGGTGTTATTTAGGAAATATGGCACTTTCTCCAGAACAGAACATTGATCATGAGCTGACCATTATCCTGTCTCCACCTATATCCTTTCTTTATCCCGCCCCCCCCCCCCCCCCCCCGACATCAGTCTGAAGAAGGGTCTTGACCCAAAGCGTCACCCATTCCTTCTCTCCAGAGATGCTGCCTGACCCGCTGAGTTACTCCAGCATTTTGTGATCTCTTTTCATGGTGTCGGTGGAGTGTTTCGGAGACATTTCTTTGCGTTTGGATGGTGCGTCTTTGCGATCAACCTCAGAAGGCAGACAAAACCTGTTTAAAAGAAAATCTAAAGCGCTTCAGATGCTGGAAATATGATGCAAAAGCAAAAAATGCTGCAAAATGCTCAGCTGGTTAGGCAGCATGGTTTAAGAGAGAAGCAGAATTAGTGTGGCTTTGAAGCTCAGCCAAAGTACTGCAGTTTTGTTCATGGTTTGCAGCACCTCCCTTTGTACTGCTCTGGAGAGATCGCTGGAATTATGTTCTCTTGGTGCTGTAGCTGAAGAAACAAAGACGATTGAAGTGCTGTGAGCAACCCTGAGCACCAATTGCTTTCGTAGAGTCATAGAGTAATAGTGTGGAAACAGGCCCTTCGTCCCAACTTACCCACACTGGCCATCATGTTCCAGCTACACTAGTCCCACCACGTTTGGTCCATATCCCTCCAAACCTGTCCTATCCATGTACCATGTGTTAGTCCCTGCCTCAATTACCTTCTCTGGCAGCTTGTTCCATATACCCACCACCCTTTGTGTGAAAAAGTTACTCCTCAGATTCCTGTTACATTTTTTCACCTTAAATCTATGTCCCCTGGTCCTCGATTCACCTACTCTGGGCAAGAGACTTTGTGCATCTACCTGATCTATTCCCCTCATGATTTTATACACCTCTATAAGACCACACCTCATCCTCCTGGGCTCCAAGTCCCAGCCTACTTAACCTCTCAGACCCTCTAGTCCTGGCAACATCCTCGTAAATCTTCTCTGTACCCTTTCCAGCTTGACAACATCTTTCCTATAACATTGTGTCCAGAACTGAACACAATGCTCTAAATACGGCCTTATCATCGTCTTTTACAACTGTAACGTGACCTCCCAACTTCTATATTCAGGCACAACAGGTACAGCTAAATGGAGACACTGGAGAGTGCACATGGTTGAATCTGGAGCAAAAATGCAGACTGTCGAGGAAATCAGCAGGTCAGGCAGCATCTGTGGGAGGGAGATGAGTATACAACATATCGGGTCGGGGCCCTTCTTTGGATTGTTATCGGGACTTCCAGTGTCCACTTCAATTCCCCCAATCCCTTGCTTCAAATTCCCTCTCTAAATCTATTCCAACAACACTGTTAAAACCCATCCCTCTGACAAATTGTTGGTGCCAACCACAGTGCTTCTGTTTTTTTGGCTTGGTGCTTTATTAACTGGTTGCATTCCTGCAAAATGCACTGGGATATGTCACTGCATTTTTAAGAAAAGCCCCCAAATTGGAAACACATTGACAGCAGTATCAGTGAGCCCTGGGAAACAAGAAGGTGCCAGTCTTAATCCCAGCAGGGAGCTGGTGTAGCTATAATTGACCTCGCTTTCTCTTGCCTAGGGTTGTTAAAATCTTACGGAGATATTATTCGGTTTATTGTGCGAACGCAGTCACCAGTGCAGAAAGGAATGGTGCACAGCTGTGATGAGGCCAGTTGCTAGCCACGTTCACTCTCTATGTGGACGTGTGGAGTTCAGAGGGTGGCAAGCTGGTGGAGCCAAGTCCAACAATGGGCCAGACGTGAAGGTGGTTACAAACAGCAGAAAAAAGAGGTTGTAAACACGGATGGGAATTTCTGCTTTTAGCTGACACTGCAAATCACTGTAAAAATGGGGCATAAATCTGTCGCACTTTTCTTGTTTAATAAGACAATAGACAATAGGTGCAGGAGGAGGCCATTCGGCCCCACGGACCAGCACCACCATTCAATGTGATCATGGCTGATCATTCTCAATCAGTACCCCGTTCCTGCCTTCTCCCCATACCCCTGACTCCGCTATCCTTAAGAGCTCTATCTAGCTCTCTCTTGAATGCATTCAGAGAACTGGCCTCCACTGCCTTCTGAGGCAGAGAATTCCACAGATTTACAACTCTCTGACTGAAAAAGTTTTCCCTCATCTCCGTTCTAAATAGCCCACCCCTTATTCTTAAATTGTGGCCCCTGGTTCTAGACTCCCCCAACATCGGGAACATGTTTCCTGCCTCTAACCTGTCCAACCCCTTAATAATCTTATACGTTTCGATAAGATCCCCTCTCATCCTTCTAAATTCCAGTGTATACAAGCTTAGTCGCTCCAGTCTTTCAACATATGACAGTCCCGCCATTCAGGGAATTAACCTAGTAAACCTACGCTGCACGCCCTCAATAGCAAGAATATCCTTCCTCAAATTTGGAGACCAAAACTGCACACAGTATCCAGGTGCGGTCTCACTAGGGCCCTGTACAACTCCAGAAGGACCTCTTTGCTCCTATACTCAACTCCTCTGGCACCCCTTGTCGGCAGAAGGGAGCATGCCAAATATTAGTATTAATTCAAAAGGTGCGTAATGTTGGAAAGTGGACTTGTGATTGTATCTTCATCGGTACCTGGTTAAATAATGCACAAGGACGGACCAGACCTCCCAGATCTCTCTTGAGCGGTGTGATTTCCAAACAGGGTCCTGGGGATTATTGGCACCCGTTCGCATACCACGCACTTGAACAGGGATCTGATTCCTCTTTATGGAGTAGTCTTCCTCACCGCACAACTCATGGACAGCTGTACAGCAGGGCACACAGACACCTCAATAGTGACCTGGAGTAACCCAGAGTTAATTCAGCCTCCTCAGAGTGCTCAGAACTGCATTGCAAACAAGGTATCTTCTACACCAGGGAAGGCAGAGGAGGAAGACCAATAATGTCCTTGAATGTTCACAGTAATAGTGCGACTGGGTGCGTTGATCAATTGGAGATGCACTTGTGCATTTTCTTTCCTGACTCTTTACTTCATATCTCTGATTAGGGGGAACACCTCATTGAAACGTACAGAATAGTGAAAGGCTTGGAAAAGATGGATGTGGAGAGGATGTTTCCACTAGTGGGAGAGTCTGGGACTAGAGGTCGTAGCCTCAGAATTAAAGGACATTCTTGTAGGAAGGAGACGCGGAGGAATTTCTTTAGTCGGAGGGAGAGTGGTGAATCTGTGGAATTCTTTGCCACTGAAGGCTGTGGAGGCAAAGTCAGTGGAGATATTTAAGGCAGAGATAGATAGATTCTTGATTAGTACGGGTGAGAGAGGTTATCATATCATATCATATATATACAGCGCGGAAACAGGCCTTTTCGGCCCACCAAGTCCGCGCCGCCCAGCGATCCCCGCACATTAACACTATCCTACACCCACTAGGGACAATTTTTTACATTTACCCAGTCAATTAACCTACATACCTGTACGTCTTTGGAGTGTGGGAGGAAACCGAAGATCTCGGAGAAAACCCACGCAGGTCACAGGGAGAACGTACAAACTCCTTACAGTGCAGCACCCGTAGTCAGGATCGAACCTGAGTCTCCGGCGCTGCATTCGCTGTAAAGCAGCAACTCTACCGCTGCGCTACCGTGCCGCCCTATGGGGAGAAGGCACGAGAATGGGGTTAGGGGGAGAGATAAATCAGCCATGATTGAATGGCGGAGTATTGATGGGCCGAATGGCCTTATTCTACTCCTATCACTTATGATCTTATGATTATTATCCCTCCACTACAATGTTAAAATCAATTATGTTCAATGGCTTTGACTTATCAAACTGGTGTACGAATGCCATGGTAACACTGCTTGGGGTCCTTGGTGAAGAGTCGGGTAACTGGTTCACTGCCTATTAAAAGAATAAATCCCCCTTCCACCTGCAGTCACCCAGTGGTTGTAACCAGAGCTTGATAATGTCTATCGATCACTGGAGACTCTGCACTGTGCCTCAGGTAAGGTTATAAGACTTCTTTGAAACAGAATGACACATTCTCATGATTAAAATGGAGATTAATACCCCAGTTAAAGTATTATTAAAAATAAATGCCCTTCTAGCATTAACGTAACAATATTACATTTTGCTATTAAAAATATATAAATCACTTCAAGTTGCTCTGATATCCTTCAGCTATGCAGCTGTAAAGCCATTTTGATAAAAAAAAAGAATTGCTGTAATTAGATTTTAATGAACTGATCCAAGCTGCTAAAATGCTATTAATTTTTAATGAAAAATAATCTGAATTTTATACAATAGTAATATCAAATATAATGCAACACATGCCAGTTTGTACGATACTGAAAATTGCATACTGTTTATGAGAAATAGCCTTGTTGCTTTCCTTTTCCCAGCTGTGGAATAGTTTTAATAGTGTACATTACTTTGTGCATGTACATTCTCTTTCCACATTCCTGGATGGCAACTTGATCCAAGTATTCCATTCTTGTCCTCAACGGGAGCGGTCATCACCAGCCGAAGGTCCAAATGAAACCTTCACTGATTTGGACCCAAGGTCGTGACCAACTGGCAATAAGACTGACACCTCCCATTTCCGCACAACACAGTGGCCGTGTGTCACTTATGTGTACACAAGCTATTTGAAAGATTGGAAAGAGCATTTGAATTCCTGCAATCAGTCCTGAAGCGAAACTGACCATTTAATTGTTGAGTCATAAACTTTTCACGGTATCCTTGCGCCCTCATTTTGCTGTTTAGCTTCCGTGTTGACATTGAATCTCACGACTGTATTGAATTCAATGGTCTCAGTATCAAGAATCGTTTGACTTGAAAGGTGGCAAGCTGCACTGCCCAGAAATAAAATCCATAATCTAGGACGGCACACGGTGGCATAGTGGTAGAGCTACTGCCTTACAGCGCCAGGGACCCGGGTTCGATCCTGACTATGGGTGCTTGGCTACGGAGTTTGTACGTTCTCCCCATGACCTGCATGGGTTTTCTCCAAGAACTTTGGTTTCCTCCCACACTCCAAAGACATACAGGTTTGTGTTAATTAGCTTGGTATAAATGTAAATTGTCATTCATGTGTGTCGGATATGGGGATCGCTGGTCGACGCGGATTCGGTGGGCCGTAGGGCCTGCTTCTGCGCCTTATCTCTAAACTAAATCTTTTACAAAGGAGATGGATAAGTATTTGGAGGAAAAATCATAATTTTATGTAAAACAATAGAAGATTTGCATTCGGAACGTGACTTCGAGAAAGGCTTTTACGTCAACTGAATTTTGAGGTTCAATGACTTTTGTAGAAGTGGCAGCATCTTTGCACATGAGTGGCTGATTTAGTTTAGCAATGGGTCGAAGTCCATAGTTTTTTGAAAGTGACATGGATAGGGTGGTGAGAAAGGAGTATGGTATGCTTGCCTTCATAGGTCAGAGCATGGAATATAAGAGACACAAGAGATTGTAGATGCTGAAATCTTGAGCAAAAAAACAGTGTTGAGGGGTGTAGATGGGGTAGATGCTCAAAAACTTTCTCCTATGGCCAGGGTATCAAAAACAAGAGGATATAAGTTTAAGATGTGAGATTTGAAGATCTAAAGGTGGTTTTGGGGCTAAGATTTTCTTACCCAACATGGTTGACTTCTTGAATATGTTTCCAGAGGAGGTGGTCAGATCAAATGTAACCATTATGTTTAGGAGACATTTAAACAGATACAGTACTTAGAAAGGAAAGGCATAGACGAATATGGTCCCAATGCAGGCAAATGGGAATAGTGTTGATGGTCAAAAAGCTTGGAATGGATGTGGTGGGCCAAAGGGCCTATCTGTGCTGTACAACTCTGGCTCTATAAATACTGACCAGGAGTTTCAGGAGAGCTCTCGTGCTGGGATCTTCCTGAGAAGACAAGGTGTTGGGGGAAGAATAGGGTCAGGTTTAAGTAATGAGCTCTTGTGTAGGAAGGAACTGCAGGTGCTGGTTTAAACCGAAGGTAGACGCAAAAAGCTGGAGTAACTCAGCGGGTCAGACAACATCTCTGGAGAAAAGGAATATGTGATGTTTCAGGTCGAGACCCTCTTCAGACTGAAGAATGTCAGACTTCTTCTCGTCTGAAGAAGAGTCTTGACCCAGAATGTCACCTATTCCTTTTCTCCAGAGATGCTGTCTGACCCGCTGAGTTACTCCAGTATTTTGTGTCTATCTTCAGCTGGAAACTGTTCATTTGGCCAAATATTGCTCAACAATAGCTCAATGTTCTTCTGTAATAAACTGAGTCCAGCAGACTCTAAAGGTAAAGCATTATCTACACTGTCCCAGTGATGCCCCTAATGGTAGGAAAAAAAACCCTGCAGATGCTGGTTTCAATCAAAAGTAGAAACAAAATGCTGGAGTAACTCAACGGTTCAGGCAGCATCTCGGGAGAGAAGGAATGGGTGACGTTTCGTATCTTACAGCATTGTAGAGCTCAATGTCTTGACCTCTCGTGTGAAAGAACTTCTTGCACAGCATCTTTCACCTCCTCAGGATATTCCAAAATACTTTACACAAAATAAAGTGCTTCTGAAGTGCAATCACCAATATAATGGAGAGAAACTCAATTGACTGAAGCATTGCCTCAAAAGCAAAATCATGAGTAGATTTTTTAGAATTGTTTGAGAAATAACTAACGTCAGCCTGGAGAGTGCCCTTGCTGTTTATGCCATGGTATATTTTACAGTGGCCAGACAGGGAACACGGGTTGCCAGTTGAAACCTGTAGCAATCCCTTAATAAGGTGTCAAAATGTCAATGTGTTCAGGTTTATGGAGTGTGGGCCAACCTCACAGTTGAGAATATGTTATTTTCTGTTGCGTTTAACTGTTAACCTCTATCTAATGTTCGTAGCATTCCTCCGAAAGCAGATAAAAATCAATGTGGGCAAGAATTGTTTTTAAATAACTGAGGTTGGAAACTGATCTGCTCATGTTACTTTATCCACTCTGAGTTCTAGGTCTCTCCTTTACATCTCAAATCCTTGTGTCATTGGGGTTGAAATATCTTGTGTCTTAATTGGTAATAGAATCAACAGCACCCTTTTGGAGAATCACCATAGATTTCTCCTGCAGACTCAGGAACGTACAGTTACTTGTGTGGCTGCAGTGAAGTATTTCAGGGGCAAGGTGTCAGTGGTATTTCTGACATGAGCTGTCCTTCTGTCAGTTTCTGGACCTCCGGATATTACGGTTATCAGTTTATCAATTTAGTGTATTGTCACATGTACCGAGGGTACAGTGAAAAGGTTTTGTTGCCTGCTAACCAGTCAGCACAAAGACAATACATCATTACAATCAATGCATTCACATGATAACGGACGAACGGTTTAGTGCAAGGTAAAGCCAGCAAAGTCCGGTCAAGGATAGTCCGAGGGGCATCAAAGAGGTAGATGGGGCATGTGCCTTGGCTATGATCTAAAGAGAAGCAAATTGAGGAAGCCGGTATTTCATATCAGAACCTTTGTCAACCCTCAGCTGCCTGCAGTAACAATAGCTTTATCTGGAAAACTGTGCTTGCTTGCTAATTTTGTCCTGAGAAACGAGCAGTAAACCTTGAGGCTTTAAGACTTTAGAGATATAGCCCTTCGGCCCACCAAGTCGTGCCGATCTGTCATCACCCTGTACACCAGCACGATCCTACACACACGGGCAGCTTGCAGCCCAGCGGTATGAACATAGACTTCTCCAACTTTAGATAGTCCCTCTGTCCCCCTCTTCCCCTCCCCCTTCCCAGATCTCCCTCTATCTTCCTGTCTCCACCTATATCCTTCCTTTGTCCCGCCCCCCTGACATCAGTCTGAAGAAGGGTCTCGACCCGAAACATCACCCATTCCTTCTCTCCCGAGATGCTGCCTGACCTGCTGAGTTACTCCAGCATTTTGTGAATAAATACCTTCGATTTGTACCAGCATCTGCAGTTATTTTCTTATACTTTACAATTTCACCCAAGCCAATTAACCTACAAACCTGTATGTAGTGTGGGAGGAAGCCGAAGCACTCAGAGAAAACCCACACGATCACGGGGAGAATGTACAAGCCCCATAGAGACAGCACCCGTAGTCAGGATGGAACCCGGGTCTCTGGTGCTGTGAGGCAGCAACTCCACTGCTGTGCCACCGTGCACAGAGGCAGGCAAGTTACATAGACACAAGGTCCTGCTGAATGGTTTCATGCATCCCAGAGGGTGTATCTCACTGCTGCTCCTACATCCATATGCCAAAGGGTTTCAGATAGAAACTCAAAGTCCCACAGTGTGGGGTAAATGTGATTTCAAAATGGTCACAACCTGCAATATGAAGTGTACAAACTATGGCATTACCTCAGCATTATAAGGTGCCAAGTGGAGCAGTGAGGGTATTCCTAGACATGGATGGGAATGATGCTGGAGTCGGGGTACATTTCTGTATTCCAAGTGGAAGTGCCTTGCAACCTCAGTGAACACAGAGCCTCTCAAAATAATTCATGTTGGGGGAGTCCAGAACCAGGGATAAGGGATAGGCCATTAAGAATAAGGGATAGGCCATTTAGAACGGAGATGAGGAAAAACCTTTTCAGCCAGAGAGTTGTAAATTTGTGGAATTCTCGGCCTCAGAAGGCAGTGGAGGGCAATTCTCTGGAAGCATTCAAGAGAGAGAGAGAGACACCTCACAGTTGCTCAGGTTAAACTCCATCTGCCATTTCACCGCTCATTTCTGCAGCTGATCCACATCTAGCTGTATCTTCTGACAGCCTTCCTCAAGAGAGAGCTAGCTAGCATTCAAGAGAGAGCTAGATAGAGCTCTTAAGGATAGCGGAGTCAGGGGGTATGGGGAGAAGGCAGGAACGGGGTACTGATTGTGAATGATCAGCCGTGATCACATTGAATGGCGGTGCTGGCTCGAAGGGCCGAATGGCCTACTCCTGCACCTATTGTCTATTGTCTATTCTGAATGCCAGCATGTATAAAGGCTGAACAAAAGCTGGCCTGGTGGCACGATTACAGTTATTCTTGCAATCCCACAGGCTTGAAATGGTCTGTTATCTCAGGCTATAAATCCATCATTGAGCCATTATCTACAATATTATACTGTGCATGGTAGTGAAGCTATAAACTGGAAACTATGCAGCTTCATTACAATTGCCTTCTGCCTTGGCTGGGCCACATTACCCGACCTATCTGCTACTGCTCCACAACGAAGTAAGCAAATAAAATTAATGAAGCCTAATAAAATAAATTTTAGGATTCTCGTTATCTTCATTTTCTTAATTGCCTGTCAGCTTTGCTAATGTAGTGTTATGGGAGTGAGCTCAGGCTAGTTTCCCATTATTCCTGCCGCCTTAATTTTGTTTGCCTCGACAACAGGAGAGACTCCAGCAGTTGCCACAGACGATGGTAGATGAATAATTCACCAGGACCATGGTGTTGGACTGCTGTTTTGCAGGACAGCAAGTGGCCTTTGTCAAGTAATAGAGTGTAACGACAAAGGGAAAAATATATAAGGTTGGCTCCCTGTAGATGTCGCTAACAGTATTTATTATAATTAAACAGGTGGGAATGCGGAAGGAATGCAATTATTGGTAATACAATGGAATACAAAATCAGAAAAAAGCAGAATTAAACAGTGTGATGTTCGGTGATTAAAAGTGAGTCTGCTGGTCAGCCCCATGGACTCCACGGCAGGCTTGTCTCCATCCGGCCTCTCCAGTTTGATCACAGAAGCTGGAGTAGGCAACTCCGTCCCTCAGGTCTGCATGGCAGAGTCATGTGATCTTCCCAGGCTGCAAACCCTCTTCTGTGCAAGATTTTAATTTTGCCACATCTCCTCCAAACACCATTTGAGTCCCTCGTCATCTCCTCTTCCTCTTTGTTTTCGCAATTATGGGACTGCATAGTTTCTGCTTCCAGCAGCCATTGCCTGTATTCAGTCTCTGCCTTGGTTCTGTGTTGTGTAGTCCAGATAGGCTCCACTTACTCAATTTCAGTGGCTACAAATAAATTGCTGGAAGAACATTGCTGGGAAATGCGAAAAGATATTTGGACGGGTGCATGGATAGGAAAGGCTTAGCGAGATGCGGGCCAAACCCGGGCAGGTGGGACTTAGTGTAGATGGGGCCTCTTGGTCAGCATGGGCAAGTTGGGCCGAAGGGCCAGATTTCGTGCTGTATGACTCTATGACCCTACAATCCAATGGGCCGAGCAGCACTTGTGAGGTGAAAATTAAGTTTCAAATAGTTCCTCGGTAGGTTTTTAACCAGTTCGCTATCAAAATGATTCTGCTGCCATCATTACTTTTGCTCAATTGTCAGAACAATCCTGTATTCCAAACTGATCTTCCAATTTCTCAAAGAGCAGCCTTTCACATCCTTCACGTCTCAAGATTATTTATGATCAATGAATATTTCTGGTCAGCAGGAACAATACAACGTTCTACTTGCCATCTCTACTGCACTAAACCAAAAGGGAAAAAAAGCCAGAACAATCACAGAGGAAACAGCAGATGGTACCTTTACTTCCTGTCACCCTCTGCTCAGCCCTCCCACTGAAGCCTCTTGTTTGAATATTCAAACAAGCCCTTGCTGCATCTCACTCTAACCTCACACCTGATGGGTTTTCAACGTGCTCATTACAGTCGCACCCTTTTCCAGAAGTGTCCCGTCATAGAGTCATCTTGTGAGTCATACAGTCGTAGAGTGATAGATAATTTTAAGGCAGAGATAGATAGATTCTTGATTAGTACGAGGTCAGGGGTTATGGGGAGAAGGCAGGAGAATGGGGTTAGGAAGGAGAGACAGATCAGCCATGTGTGGGAAGAAACTGCAAATGCTGGTTTGCACCGAAGATAGACACAACATACTGGAATAACTCAGCGGGTCAGGCAACATCACTGGAGAGAAGGAATGGGTGATGTTTCAGGTCGAGACCCTTCATCAGACGTGCCATGATTGAATGGCGGAGTAGACTTAATGGGCCAAATGGCCTAATTCTGCTCCTATCACTTATGAACATGACCTATCCCTTATAGCATGGACCAGCCTGTTGAGCACACCATCCCTGTGCTGGCCATTGAGTATGTATCCAGCACTCACCTCATAGCCTCCTCTACCATGACATTGGAGTCTCACTTAAATGCTACTTCTATGTGGTGAGAGCCTCAGCCTCCAACGATCCCTTCAGTCCGGGACATATAGAGAATACTCTGCGATAAATGCTATTCTACATTTCACAATTCTTCTTTCTGTACATCCAGAATCTGTTCACAATCTGGTGAGTGCCTTGACAGATAACCCTCTTTATAATGGACCGTAAGTGTGGGAGGGGGTGGGAATGGTGTCCGTCATTGCTAAATGTCCGTTAAGTAAGGGTTTTTCCATCATTCTCATTTCCTGGGCGCGGGGGTCAGAATCCTGGAGTCCCGTCATTGAGAATCACGTGGGACCTCCCTCACCACACAGAGCGCAGCGGCCCAAGATGGCCGCCCGGCACCACCTTGTCCAGCGCAGCTGGGGAACGGCAATAACCACTGCCCCCGCTGCTGATTCCCACATTCAGAGATCAAGAGCAAAATGGGAGGTGTGGGCCGTGGGGGTGGGTGGGGTAAGGAAACCCTGTCCCGCTCGATGTGAGAATCCATCGACCGGAGCTCAGGGTGAAAGGACTTCGACCTGAAACGCTAACACCGTTTCTCCTTCCAAAGACGTTTGCCTAACCTGCTGTGTTTTCAAAGAAAATAGATACAAAATGCTGGAGTAACTCAGCGGGACAGGCGGCATCTCTGGAGAGAAGGAATGGGTGACGTTTCGGATCGAGAGCCTTCTTCAGCGAAAAACAGCTAAAAATTTGTTTTTGATACTGCAAGCTGAAACATTGTTTAATAGAGTATCATTGTACAAGCGTCATTTGAAGCAATTGCTTGTCAATTTCAATGGCCTCCTGCAGTAACTAGCAGCCAGTGATGTCTGATTACTGTGGGGATGCTCCATTCTCTATAACTGAAACCCATTATCAAGAGGTCCATAATAATGAGGGTGGACTGTACCTGTTTGGTAATCCCTTCCCTTTGTATGCGCCATTTGGCTGAGTTGTGCTGAGAAAACTAATTGTCACCTGTCTGTGGGTACATGCTGCAGATATGCACATGTGGGTTACATAGCCTACCTTGTATGTTTAGACATTTACAGTTCCACACAAAGTATTGGACCTTTTGCACCGCTGTTTTGAAATATTGCACAGGACTCAATAAAGTAAATGTGAAAGTGGATAGACACAAACTGCTGGAGTAACTGAGCATCTCTGGATATAAGGAATGGGTGTTGATTTGGGTTGAGACCCTTCTTCTGACTGAAACAATAGCAGTGACCCACATGCCCTCCATTTCTTCTAACCAGAGATACTGCCTGCCCCGCTGAGTTACTCCAGCATTTTGTGTCCATCTTCGGGCTTCTTCTATCATGTCCATCTTCCATGTTTCAAATGTTACATCACTGTCATCGTCCGTCCTGAAAAGGGCGCAAGCTTCCGGCGACAATCAGTGGGAACCGTCACGTACAATAGATGATGGTGGTAACAGAATTAGCTCAGGACACTTCTAGTTTCCAGCCCCGCGACGTGGACACTTCTGCTATGGGGCCTCCACCGTCGGTGTAAACCAGCAGCTGCAGTTCCTTCCCACACAAATGTAAAAGTGGGGCTTACAGACGTGGTTTGAAGCTACAACCCTTTGCATGGCCCCCTGACTGAGGGAGCACTGCTTGAACAGTTTGATTTGCAAGCCTCTTTGCATCTAGCTCACAGACCAACCACTCAAGAGAAAGCAAGCAAGCCCCAAACATGTGCATGAGGAGCTCCTTGGCCAGTGGAAACACCTGGTCACACGTTGGAAAATGCAAGCTGTAAACTGTGGTCAGGAACCAAACTGATGCCAGAGTAAGGTGGAAGCCCACCCCTCCCCACTGTGGTCTCCAGTGCAGTGGAGGGTCCAGGTTCCTGCACGCTCATACTAAAACATGAGCGGGAATCACAGCCATATTACTCAAAAACAATGTCAGTAACCCACATTTTCTCTTGTTTCCTCCTTTTGACGTTGAAATCAAGATGCACCAAGGTGTTTTATTCACCATGTTTATTCTTTCCCAAGGCTGCTCAACACACCAACGTTTCAAACAACCTTGTCTTTCATTCCTTCACCAGTCATATTTTATTGTCCTTTTAATTGTGTTGAAGTCATGATTTCAGGCTTTGATTGAGCCTCGAAGGTGCTTAAGTCTTAGATTTATACCCTCCTCGGAAACCTGATAAGGCTGTTTTGTGTGCCCCATTGTAACCTTCCCCTCAGCCAACAATGAACCATTCTACATTTCCTGGTGTTTATTCACAAAATGCTGGAGTTCTTCAGTCTGAAGAAGGGTCTCGACCCGAAACGTCACCCATTCCTTCTCTCCTGAGATGCTGCCTGACCTGCTGAGTTACTCCAGCATTTTGTGAATAAACACCTTCGATTTGTACCAGCATCTGCAGTTATTTTCTTATTCTACATTTCCTTGTACATCGTCTGCATTGATCTGTCGTTTTCACACCTCACCCTTCCATATCTCTAGTTTCCCTCTCTCTTGACCCTCAGTCTGAAGAAGGGTCTCGACCTGAAACATCACGCATTCATTCTTTCCAGAGATGCTGCCTGTCCCGCTGAATCACTCCGGCTTTTTGTATCTATCTTCGGCTTAATGTCAACTGTACTCTCTGAACTGAAGTGTGCTAGATTTTGTAAAGAGAGGGGATTAAGAATTATGGAATTGAGGTAGGCAGATGGAATGCATGAGGTACGATTAAACTGAGCAGGTTGAAACAGCTGAGATAAAATATCCTCCTACATTCCAACATTAACTAGTGACGTCTGGGCTCAGTGATCCGATTATCATGGGATTATTCTGAGTAGGATTTCCTGCCATTTATAGCACGAACAATTTCAGAAGAAATCGCAATTGAGGTTTCCACTCGGATCACATTTATCCTGGGGTTTATTTTATGTTTTACTCACCAAGTTTCATTTGCACGCAAAGGTCACTTTGGTCACATCGTCCGATGGCACCGATATTACAAGGTCACAATCTGCCATTGTTGATCAATAAGTGGCATTGCTGCCGTGAAGGCCCACCAATGTATATCCATGATTCTGATCCGTTCCTCTCATCAGGAATCTTATACCTCTCTTCCACCAAAAAAACACAGAATATCATGATTCATCTCCTGCGGCCACCCTTTCAAACTGGCACATTTCCCAACATTTTGTTTCTCTGGCTACAAAGTCTTAATGAATGTCAATCTTTGCTTGGGTTAACACTTGACCAACTCATGACTTTTATGCAGCAGGTGGCCAACCCTCAATAAATTTGTTTTTCCGTGTCTCTCTGCTGTGCCTCTCTCTCTCTGTCTCACTGCTCTCTTCTGGAACGAGCTACCAGGAGAGGTAGTTCAGGCAGACATTATAACAACGGTTAAAAGACATTTTGGTAGGTTCATGAATAGGAAAAGGTTGGGAGGGATATGGGGCAAACATGGGCAGCTGGGGCTAGTGTAGATGGGACATCTTTGATTGGCATGGGCAAGTTAGATCGAAGGGTCTGTTTGCATGCTGTATGACACTATGACTCTGCCTCTCTGTCTCTGTCTGTCTGTCTGTATGTCTATCTGTCTCTCTCTCTATTTGCTCACGCTCTATCACTCTGTCTCAGCCTCTTGCTGTCTCTCTCTGTATTTCTCCCTCTCTGTCACTCTGTCTCATTGTCTCTTTCTCACTGTCCCTCTCTGCTTCTCTTTCTCTCTGTCTTTGTCTCTCTCTCTCTGCCTCACTTGCTCTCCATCTCTCTCACCTGTCTTCCTTGCCTCTCTCTCTCTCTCTCTCTCTCTCTCTCTCTCTCTCTCTCTCTCTCTCTCTCTCTCTCTCTCTCTCTCTCTCTCTCTCTCTCTCTCCCCCTCCCCCTCTCTCTCTCTCTCTCTCTCTCTCTCTCTCTCTCTCTCTCTCTCTCTCTCTCTCTCTCTCTCTCTCTCTCTCTCTCTCTCTCTCTCTGCCTCTCTCTGCCTCTCTCTGCCCTCTCTCTCTCTCTCTCTCTCTCTGTGCCTCTCTCTCGCTGCCTCTCTCTCTCTCTCTCTGCCTCTCTCTCTCTGCCTATCTCTCTCTCTCTCTCTCTCTGCCTCTCTCTCGCTCTGCCTCTCTCTCTCTGCCTCTGCGGCCTCTCTACCACATTCGGTTATTCATTTTTTGTACTTTAGTATTTCATTTGCACAGGTCCAGGTTGCATTGCATACTTGTCACTGCGGTTTCACACTTGTCACTGCATTTATTGTTGTATCGATCATTGCCGCGTATACTCTGAGCTTTACATGACAAAGAAGTTCATTTCACCCAAGTGAGTCTGACAATAGACTGGTCTGAATCCTCCTTTGCTCGCTCTCTCCTCCTCTTTGCCCTCGCCTTCTTTCCTCACCCAGTTTGCTCCCTCCTCCATTCTTCACTGCTACGCTCTCCACCTATTCCCACTGTTTTGCTGTCTCCTCCTTTCCTCACTCTCTCTCTCTCTCTCTCTCTCTTTCCTCGCCCTCCTTCCCTCATTCCTTACTGCTTTCACTCTCTCGTTTTCCCCTCCATTCCTGGTCCTCTGGCTCGCTGTCTTGATCTTTAGCTCAATCCAAGCCCTTGAATTGTTTTTGTTCCATTGAAGTTTTCTTTGTGAGCCCTGTGCATATTTCATGACTTTGTTTATAATTTTTCAGCCCGGATAGGTACCTGGCCCTTAAACAGGCAGAGAGCCTTAAACTTTTGGCCTTGAACAGTGTAGAGAGCTGCCGTTGTGAATCACTCAGTCTGTCGGGTGCAGACACCCCTCCATGGCTGCTGGGTCTCTGACCCTGAACTCAGACCGCACACCACGCGGAAACAGCAGTGTACGTGGGAGGAGAATGTGCAGATTGCGAGGGGAACTGGGAACTGATGTTCCCAGATTTCTTGTCAAAATATCTGTCCAAATGAAAACAGATATAATAGGTTTTCATTCTGTATTAAGTTGTTAATTTATGCATCCATTATTGTGTGCAAATTAGTGACTTAACAAATCTCTATAATCGCTCAAAATCCCTTGGGCATAGGTCTTATGATTTTGTGACCCACACGATGTCTCATATCCCCAGGGCACTAATTCATGGAGATGAGATGAATTAACATTTTTATATCCCAGTTATGCGGAAGGAGCAAGTAAGCAGTAATAACCAATCCTGTTGCAATAAGCAATAAAAGGAGTCCATTCGAAGGAAAGTTGATGTACTGTATCATTCAGGCTATCAGTTCCAGTGTCCTCAATTAGCAACTT
The DNA here is from genome assembly GCF_053455715.1 of Rhinoraja longicauda. Classification (NCBI taxonomy): domain Eukaryota; kingdom Metazoa; phylum Chordata; class Chondrichthyes; order Rajiformes; family Arhynchobatidae; genus Rhinoraja; species Rhinoraja longicauda. The sequence goes on from NC_135966.1 coordinate 45,450,932, forward strand.
ATTTACATTTGTTATTCATTATTCTTGTTAAAAGTAGTAAATATAAATAAAGGTCCAAAAATGTACGTGGCAAACTGAGGTGCCGGAGCAAAGCCTGATGGTGGCAAATTGGTTGTGGTCTGGAGAAGGGTCCCAACCCGAAAGGTCACTTTCTCCAGAGATACTGCCTGACCTGCTGACCCCTCCAGCCTTTTGTGTCTTTTTTTGGTGACAATAGTACATTTGCTTTCCACAATCCATGGAACTCAGTTCAGTCTCTCATTAGCAACATCAGTGGTCTCCTTCCCTCACTCTCTCCCTCCATCTTCACTTCCTTCTCCCCCTCCCCCTCTCCCTCCTTCACCCCCTCTCTCTCCCTCACCCCCTCTCTCTCCCTCACCCCCCTCTCCCCCCTTCACCCCCTCTCCCTCCTTCACCCCGTCTCCCCCCTTCACCCCCTCTCTCTCCCTCACCCCTCTCCCTCCCTCACCCCCTCTCCCTCCCTTACCCCCTCTCCCGCCTTCTCTCTCTCCTTCTCCCTCCTTCACCCCCTCTCCACCCCCTCTCTCTCCCTCACCCCCTCTCCCTCCCTCACCCCCTCTCCCGCCTTCTCTCTCTCCTTCTCCCTCTCCCTCCTTCTCCTCTCTGCACCCTGAGCTTTTATTTTCTGAAATCGTCTTTCATGTGGCACCTTATTGAATCAATGGATATAGGGATAGTGCAGGAAAATCTGGACAATCAGCCGATCTTGAATTAAAAAATAATGAAAACGTGCCATTATTGGTCAGTACAGATATGAAGAGCTGCATGGGCTTTTCTTTACTTTGTGATTCCAAGAAAGACTTAAAGGACAAGTTGGGCGTCTCCTGTTCTGAAGTCTTACACGAGCAATCTCCAATCCACATCAGTATATTGTCCCCCCACACTCCAATTTTGTTTAATAATCCTATAACTAAAGTTTTCTAATTAGGAAACCTCTGTTTCACTGAAATAGGTGATGTCGGGTGCCCTTCCACTTTGCAAAATACGCCCTTTTTTGACATTCTCATGTGGTCCACAGAAAGGGATAAGTGACCAGGGAGCTGTGGAGGGATTGGTCTCTGCGGAAGGTGGAGATGGGGGGAGATAGGGAGATGTGACTGGTGGTGGGATCATGTTGGAGGTGACGGGAATGTCGGAGGATGATGTGTTGGATGCGGAGGGTGGTGGGATGAAAGGTGCGGGGATCACTACCCTTGGTCAATAGACAATAGACAATAGGTGCAGGAGGAGGCCATTCGGCCCTTTGAGCCAGCACCGCCATTCAATGTGATCGTGGCTGATCATCCACAATCAGTACCCCGTTCCTGCCTTCTCCCCATACCCCCTGACTCCGCTATCTTTAAGAGCTCTATCCAGCTCTCTCTTGAAAGCATCCAGAGAATTGGCCTCCACTGCCTTCTGAGGCAGAGAATTCCACAGATTTACAACTCTCTGACTGAAAAAGTTTTTCCTCATCTCCGTTCTAAATGGCCTACCCCTTATTCTTAAACTGTGGCCCCTGGTTCTGGACTCCCCCAACATTGGGAACATGTTTCCTGCCTCTAACGTGTCCAATCCCTTAATAATATGAAGAAAGACTGGATAGACTAGGCTTATACTCGCTGGAATTTAGAAGACTGAGGGGGGATCTTATAGAAACATATGAAATTCTTAAGGGGTTGGAGAGGCTAGATGCGAGAAGATTGTTCCCGATGTTGGGGAAGTCCAGAACCAGGGGTCACAGCTTAAGGATAACGGGGAAGTCTTTTAGGACCGAGATGAGAAAACATTTCTTCACACAGAGAGTGGTGAGTCTGTGGAATTCTCTGCCACAGAAGGTAGTTGAGGCCAGTTCATTGGCTATATTTAAGAGGGAGTTAGATGTGGCCCTTGTGGCTAAAGGGATCGGGGGTATGGAGAGACGGCAGGTACAGGTTACTGAGCTGGATGATCAGCCATGATCATATTGAATGGCGGTGCAGGCTCGAAGGGCCGAATGACCTACTCCTGCACCTATTTTCTATGTTTCTATGTTTCTAATCTTATAAGTTTCAATAAGATTCCCTCTCATCCTTTTAAATTCCAACGTATACAAGTCTAGTCGCTCCAGTCCCGCCATTCCAGGAATTAACCGAGTGAACCTACGCTGCACGCCCTCAATAGGAAGAATAACCTTCCTCAAATTTGGAGATCAAAACTGCGCGCAGTACTTCAGGTGTGGTCTCACTAGGGCCCTATACAACTGCAGAAGGACCTCTTTGCTTCTATACTCAACTCCTCTTGTCATAAAGGCCAACATGCCATTAGCTTTCTATCTGGGTGGAGGGGGCATGGAGAGAAAAACGACAAGACACAGAGGAGATGAGTGAGGGATCCTTCTAAGACAGCAGGGGGAAATCCACATTCGTTAAAGATCGAAGATATCTTAATGCGAGGAAGTGTAGTCTAGATAACTGTGAGAATATGTAGGTTTGTAGCAGATGTCACTCAATAGTCTGTCCCCTGAGATGAAGACAGAGCAATTGAGAAAGGAGGTATTTGAGGAAGGTAGTATAACAACATTTGGACAGGTGCATGGATGGGAAAGCTTTAGATGGATATGGGCCAAACGCAGACAGGTGGGATTAGCAGAGATGCGGCATCTAGTTCAGCATGGGCTGAAGGGCCTATTTCCGTGCTGTATGACTCTAAGAGACAGCAGGTGCCGTAATCTGAGCAAAAGACAAACTGCTGGTGGAACAGTGAGACGTGCAGCATCTACAGAGGCTAAGGGATATGTTGATGTTGATAAGCTGATGTTTTGGGTCGAGACCCTGCATCAGGACGTGGTGTATTGGAAATACCACGTGTTGTGGGAGCAATGCAGGCTGTGCACTATGTCGTGGGTACATTATATTCTTTGTGGTGTTCCAGAGAGAGATAAAAGGCATGACTGGGTAATTCTCAATCTCACAATAGTGTGTGTCTGATACTTCATGGTTTGCCTCAGAACATTGTGCGTGCTTCAGTTATCGCGTCGTTTCTCACCAGAATGATCTGTTGAAGCACACAGACCATTCATTTGGACGCTTTGTAAACCTGCAGTTATTTACACAGAGCACTCTACCCCAGTGTGATAAAAATACTGATCGGACTCTTATTCAGTTGGCAAAATTGAAGTCAAAATATAGTGCCCTCCATAATGTTTGGGACAAAGACCCATCATTTATTTATTTGCCTCTGTACTCCACAATTTGCGATTTGTAATAGAAAAAATCACATGTGGTTAAAGTGCACATTGTCAGATTTTATTAAAGGCCATTTTTATACATTTTGGTTTCAGCATGTAGAAATTACAGGTGTGTTTATACATGGTCCCCCCATTTCAGGGCACCATAATGTTTGAGACACATGGCTTCACAGGTGCTTGTAATTGCTCAGGTGTGTTTCATTGCCACCTTAATGCAGGTATAAGAGAGCTCTCACACCTAGTCTTTCCTCCAGTCTTCCATCACCTTTGGAAACTTTTATTGCTGTTTATCAACATGAGGGCCAAAGTTGTGCCAATGAAAGTCAAAGCAGCCATTATGAGACTGAGAAACAAGAATAAAACTGTTAGTGACATCAGCCAAAGCTTAGGCTTACCAAAATCAACTTTTTGGAACATCATTAAGAAGAAAGAGAGCACTGGTGAGCTTACTAATCGCAAAGGGACTGGCAGGTCAAAGGAAGACCTCCACAGCTGATGACAGATGAATTCTCTCTATAATAAAGAAAAAACCCCAAACACCTGTCCGACAGATCAGAAACACTCTTCAGGAGTCAGGTGTGGATTTTTCAATGACCACTGTCCACAGAAGACTTCATGAACAGAAATACAGAGGCTACACTGCAAGATGCAAACCACTGGTTAGCTGCAAAAATAGGTTGGTCGGGTTACAGTTTACCAAGAAGTACTTAAAAGAGCAACCACAGTTCTGGAAAAAGATCTTGTGGACAGATGAGACGAAGATTAACTTATATCAGAGTGATGGCAAGAGCAAAGTATGGAGGAGAGAAGGAACTGCCCAAGATCCAAAGCATACCACCTCATCTGTGAAACACGGTGGTGGGGGTGTTATGACCTGGGCATGTATGGCTGCTGAAGGTACTGGTTCACTTATCTTCATTGATGATACAACTGCTGATGGTAGTAGCATAATGAATTCTGAAGTGTATTGATACATCCTCTCTGCTCAAGTTCAAACAAATGCCTCAAAACTCATTGGCCGGCAGTTCATTCTACAGCAAGACAATGATCCCAAACATACTGCTAAAGCAAGAAAGGAGTTTTTGAGTGACCAAATCAATCACCCGATCTGAACCCAATTGAGCATGCCTTTTATATGCTGAAGAGAAAACTGAAGGGAACTAGCCCCCAAAACAAGCATAAGCTAAAGATGGCTGCAATACAGTCCTCGCAGAGCATCATCAGAGAAGACACCCAGCAACTGGTGATGTCCATGAATCGCAGACTTCAAGCAGTCATTGCATGCAAAGGATATGCAACGAAATACTAAACAAGACTACTTTCATTTACATGATATTGCTGTGTCCCAAACATTATGGTGCCTTGAAATGAGCAGACCATGCATAAACACTGTTGTAATTTCTACATGGTGAAACCAAAATGTATAAAAATTACCTTTATTAAAATCTAACAATGTGCACTTTAACCACATGTGATTTTTTCTATTACAAATCTCAAATTGTGGAGTACAGAGGCAAATAAATAAATGATGGGTCTTTGTCCCAAACATTATGGAGGGCACTGTAGATGGTCTGAAGAAGGGTCTCGACCCAAAATGTCACCAATTCCTTCTCTCCAGAGATGCCTGCCCCGCTGAGTTACTTTTATGTCTATCTTGCTGAAAATACTCAGCAGGCCAGGCTGAGCATTTTCTGTTTTTATTGCAGACCAAGCACCTGCCATTTCTAGCTCTAATTCTTGGAGTCAAGATCTAGAACATAAAGTCTCAATTCCTGTGACTGGAACTGCTTCCTCAGCAAGGGCCACGAGCACAGGGAATGGAATAGTGGTGGGTAGGCCGTGTTACGTGAAGACATCAGTTAACCTGAGAAGAAGCTTACAATGATTTGAAGACAGACACAAAATGCTGGAGTAACTCAGGCAGCATCTCTGGAGAGAAGGAATCGGTGACGTTGTGGGTCGAGACCCTTCTTCAAACCAGCAACTGCATGTTCCTTCCTACAACCAGCATCTGCAGTTCCTTCCTACAACAATTTGTCTTGTATTATGTTTTTTGTGAGTGCATGTATTGACGTGTGCTTTTGTGTGTGTCTCTCAGGTTGCATTTACGTGTGCATTTGTTACTTCAGTAAATGTGTTCATGACATTTGTATGCAGGCTTGTGTTAGTCTTTACTCCAAATTTTTAAAAAATTGTTTTTAAGTATGTGAACAAGCCTGAGAGGCCAAGTATATTCTAACAATTCTATGCATTGAAACGGCATAGAAAATGTCAACAAAGAGCTGTGTAGCAAGGATATTAAATCTGTCAAAATGTGTCCTCTATGGTTTAATAGTAATATAGGTCAATGTCTGGGGAGTTGGAAAATTAAATTGTCCATGTTTAAAATAGCAGATGGAGAGTTGCCATGCTAAACATAATCCAGTGCACTAATGTTTACACTTGTAACAGACCAGTTTAAGTATGAACGTTACTGCTACGGCACTTTCAGTGCATTTGCAAAACTGCACTGAATCTTCAGCAATGAGTATGATCTGTGTGCTGGGGGTGGCATTGGCACAAGGTTAGTGCTGACATTGCCCTCTTCCAACTCAACAAATAGCTGCTATTGTGGCTCGAATGCAGATGTCCCGACGGAGTAGGCGATCCACATCATCGTAATGACATTAGCTGATGTATTGATGAACCCTCTCTTGGGCACGGTTTGAAATGACAATCGAATGATCCTTCCCCCTCGTCCTCTCTCTTTCCCTCCCCTGAATTGAGTGGCCACACAGACCTTCAAGCAGTCATATTGATTGAACTCCTTTTTAAATGCCTGTCACATTTCTGAGCTTGCCACTGATTAGAGTTCAATGTTGCTAGGTAGACTGAAGCATACTGCCCTAGTCTTGGCCTGCTATTGCAGTGATACCGAGTGACTTGTGCATTATTTTGGATAATATTCTTCACATGTTTCCCCGCACCACCCTCACATAAACGTATCACTATCTTCAAAAGTGTAACTTGTTCCTCTTTCCTTCCCCCACTGCACCTCTCAATCCACCTTCCAGACCGTACGTTCAGCCACAGTATCAAGCCTTGATTTCATATGGCAAGGGAATAAAGGAAAACAAATCTGCTCCATACTGCAGAAAGAGAAGATACCAGAAAGCAATATGGCACGGTGGTTCAGCGGGAGAGTTGCTGCCTTCCAGTGCTTAAAGCACCGGAGACCCGGGTAGGATCCCAACTACGGGTGCTGTCAGGGCGGCACGGTAGCGCAGCGTTAGAGTTGCTGCTTTACAGCGAATGCAGCGCCGGAGACTCAGGTTCGATCCTGACTACGGGTGCTACACTGTAAGGAGTTTGTACGTTCTCCCCGTGACCTGCGTGGGTTTTCTCCGAGATCTTCGGTTTCCTCCCACACTCCAAAGACGTACAGGTTTGTAGGTTAATTGGCTGGGTAAATGTAAAAATTGTCCCTAGTGGGTGTAGGATAGTGTTAATGTACGGGGATCGCTGGGCGGCGCGGTCTTGGTGGGCCGAAAAGGCCTGTTTCCGCGCTGTATATATATGATATGATATGATATAGTACGGAGTTTGTACGTTCTCCCCGTGACCACGTGGGTTTTCTCCGAGATCTTCGGTTTCCCTCCACACTCTAAAGGTTTGTAGGCTAATTGGCTTGGTATAAATGTGAATTGTCCCTAGTGTGTGTAGAATAGAGTTCATGTGCGGGGATCGCTGGTCGGTGCGGACTCAGTGTGCCGAACGGCCAGTTTTCGCGCTGTATCTCTAAACTAAACTAAACACCGGGCCTGTACTCACTGGAGTTTAGAAGGATTAGGGGGGACCTCATTGAAACTCACTTAAAAGTGGTTTCCTTCCACATTCCATTGAAACATTGACCTGGATAGAGTGGATGTGGAGAGGCTGTTTTCACTTGTGGCTGAGTCCAGGATCAGAGGCTATAGCCTCAGAATAAAAGGACGGACCTTTAGAAAGGATGAAACATTGTGCCCTTATTTGGGGAATAAATAAGGGAATTTATTTAATATTTTTACATACTTTCCCTCCCTCTTCACCATACCTGTTTGGTGGGTTACCTGCAAAAGGTGTGGCTTTATTTCTATATTTCTATCATTGCTATATTTCTTTACTCTAATAGTCCCTGCAAAATATATGACCTTACCACCATAATGCATGGAAATATCACCAGATTCACTCACCATCCTGACTTGAAAATATATCTCTAGTTCTTCATCGTAACTGGCTCTAAATCCCCAAACTCTGTCCCCCCCCCCCCCCCCCCCCAATAATAATGTGGGACAATCTTACTGCAGCAGTTAGAGATGAACCTTCATCGTCATCTTGTCAAGGAAATGGGTATGGGCAATGTGCGGCACGGTTGCGCAGCGGTAGAGTTGCTGCCTTACAGCGAATGCAGCGCCGGAGACTCAGGTTCGATCCTGACTACGGGAATTGTCTGTACGGAGTTTGTACGTTCTCCCCGTGACCTGTGTGGGTTTTCTCCGAGATCTTCGATTTCCTCCCACACTCCAAAGACGTACAGGTATGTAGGTTAATTGACTGGGTAAATGTAAAAAATGGTCCCTAGTGTGTGTAGGATAGTGTTAATTTACGGGGATCGCTGGCCGGCACGGACCTGGTGGGCCGAAGGGCCTGTTTCTGCGCTGTATCTCTAAATCTAAAAAAATCTAAAATCTAAAAAATTAATACTGGCATCACCTATGATGCCCAGATCCCAAATAAAAGATTACATTGAAAACAGAACAATTATATGTATGTTTGGAACAATCTTATGCACCTCCTTTTCCAGACTGTACAGTCCAGTTCCCATCAATCTTTCCTATTAAGTAAAGCCTGGAGTGTAAGAAAGTAACTGCAGATGCTGGTACAAATCGAAGGTATTTATTTCACAAAATGCTGGAGTAACTCAGTAGGTCAGGAGCATCTCAGGAGAGAAGGAATGGGTGACGTTTCGGGTCAAGACCCTTCTTCAGACTGATGTCAGGTGGGCGGGACAAAGGAAGGATATAGGTGGAGACAGGAAGATAGAGGGAGAACTGGGAAGGGGGAGGGGAAGAGAGGGACAGAGGAACTATCTAAAGTTGGAGAAGTCAATGTTCATACCAAGCTGCCCAAGCAAAATATGAGGTGCTGTTCCTCCAATTTCCGGTGGGCCTCACTATGGCACTGGAGGAGGCCCATGACAGAAAGGTCAGACTGGGAGGGGGAGTTGCTCAGCCACCAGGAGATCAGGTTGAAACGTAACCCATTCCTTCTCTCATGCGATGCTGCCTGACCTGCTGAGTTACTCCAGCATTTTGTGAAGTAAAGCCTGGAGATCATCTCTGCACTACATATGTAAATTCACTAATAGCTCTGTGACACATCTGGGGTCTCAACCTGAAACGCCACCTATTTCTTTTGTGTAGGGATGCTGTCTGACCGGCTGAGTTACTCCAGCATTTTGTGTCGACCTTTTATGAACACCAGCATCTGCAGTTCCTTCCCACACTTTTTGTGTGCTCCACCCAGTTTGTTGTTACCTCTTCTAGCCAGTGTTCCATTGTTTTGCCAGGGGTTCCTACCTGCTCTAAACGCACCTTAAATCTTGTGTTGAAAGATTGCTGTTGAGGCACTGGTACCTCAGTCCATGGTCCCTATTTCTCCATGGTATCAACTTCAGGCGCTGCTTGATTCCGATGAAGCAGCCAGCTGTTCTGAGAGTTAAAGCCGGTGTTCTCACTTCTAAAGTCCACCTCTCGTTGTGTCCTTTCAGACAGTCCTGTGGTACACAAGACTGTCACTGATGCTGGAGGTGAGGACATAGAGTCTGAATGTATTTTCATATTTCTTCTGGAATTCTCTTTGAAAAGAATACGAAGTTAAGACTATGTGTAGGAAGGAACTGCAGATGCTGGTTTAAACCGAAGATAGACACAAAAAGCTGGAGTAACTCAACACATCAAACAGCATCTCTGGAGAGAAGGAATAGGTAATGCTTTGTGGGGAGACCCTTCTTCAGACATTTCCCTTTCCCGTTTCCCTTTCCCCTGACTCTCAGTCTGAAGAAGGGTCTCCACCCGAAACATCACCTATTCCTTTTCTCCAGAGATGCTGTCTGACCCGCTGTGTTACTCCAGCTTTTTGTGTCTACCTACAGAGTTAGAGTCGTGCGCTGTTCTGAACTGTCACTGCAATGCACCGTGCATTTATAAACCAGTCTTGCTGTCATACCAGTCTTGTTGATGCACCGCACCAGTGTCATGTTTAATCTCCGTCATTGCCGTTTCCTGTGCTATCCATCGCTGTAGTTATGTAAACATATTTAAGAATTAGGAGCAGGATAAGCCTCTTGATCCTGTTCTGCCATTCATTAAGGTCAAGGCTGATCTGATTGTAACTGCAGCTCTGCCTTCCTGTGTACCCAAAGTAACCTTTCATCCCCTTGTGTATCACAAATCTATCCTCCCCGACCTTGTAAATATTCAAAGACAGCTTCCACTGCCCTTTGAGGAAGAGAGTTCCAAAAGACTCGAGACCCTTTGAGTGAAAACAAATCGCCTCATTTCTGGCATAAATAGCGAACATTTATTTATAAACAGTGATTTTAGTTTAGTTTAGTGTAGAGACACAGCGCGGAAACAGGCCCTTCGGCCCACCAAATCCATGCCGTCCTGTGATGCCCGCACACTAACACTACCCGACACACACTAGGGAAATTTACATTTATACCAAGCCAATTAATCTACAAATCTGTACGTCTTTGGAGTGTGGAAGGAAACCGAAGATCAAAAGGAAAACTCGTGCAGGTCACGGGGAGAACGTACAAACTCCGTAAAGGCAAGCACCCGTAGTCAGGATCGAATCCGGGTGTCTGGCGCTGTAAGGCAGCAACTCTAACGCTGCGCCATCGTGCCACCCCACTTCATTTTCATTTAAGGAGAAACATCCCCAGAGCACCTTGATTATTTCAATCACATTATGTTATTTCAAGTATACACTTTGTTCGTAATCTGTACAGTAAATATAATTGGGGCTTGCCGTTATGTCCATCATGCCATCAAGTCAATCCAGTCTGAGAATATGTGTCGATGTCACTCATTTCCTTCACAAAGAAAGCATCGCTTAGGCATTTGAGGGGCTGTACACAGGACCCAACTCCTTGATAATTGGGGTCAGGACTCTAGATTGTGGTCCTTCCCCACAGAGCCTTTGTGGTGGTAGACCAAACTTCAGTAGGTCCCTCAGCGTGCAGTTTCACAACTTGGAATATACGAGTCGGCAGCATTTGATTGTGGAAATCTCCTTACAGGGGAAAACCAACAAGTCTGAAGAAGGGTCTTGACCCAAAACGTCAACTATTCCTTTTATTCAAAGATGATGCGTGTCCCGTTGAATTACTCCAGCATTTTGTGTCTAACAACAAGTTTTGAACATTGTCCTTCACTCTTCGAAACACCATTGAACACAAGCCTCGCCTTTTTAAAGCCTCCCTCATAAGACAATCCCTGTATTTCAGATGTTAAATAGTAAACCATCACATAACTGTACATAATTCATTCACATCTTTCGTTAACTAAGGAGAGAACAATGAAACAATATCCAAAACTAGACACAACGAGCTAGAGTAACTCAAGGGATCAGGCAGCATCTCTGGAGAAAAGGAATGGTAATGTTTCAGGTTGATGGTGATGTTTCATCCTTCCTCAGACTTACTGGTCTTGAAGATAGACACAAAATGCTGGATTAACTCAACGGGACAGGCAGCAACTCTGGTGAGGATGAATGGGTGACATTTCGGGTCGAGACATTTTTTCAGACTGAGAGTCAGTGGAGAGGGAGTTTAGAGATATGGAAGGGTAAGGTGTGAAAATGACAAATCAAAGCAGACGATGCTAAGGAAATGTGGAATGGTTCATTGTTGGCTGAGAGGATGGTGACAAGGAGGCATACAATCAATAAAATTAATCAGAAGGACAGTGAAACTAGTTGGAGAACTAAGGTGGGGGAGGGATGGAGAGAGAGGGAAAGCAAGGCTTACTTGACATTAGAGAAATCAATATTCATACCGCTGGGTTGTAAGCTGCCCAAGTGAAATATGAGGTGCTGTTCCTCCATTTTGCGTTGCTCCTCACTCTGGCAGTGGAGGAGGCCCAGGACAGAAAGGTCACTGTGGGAATGGGAGGGGGAGTTAAAAGTGTTTAGCAACTGGGAGATCACATAGGCCTCATTTGTCTTCCCATGTAAGGAGATTTCCATGCAACTATAGATGATACATTCCCTCTCCAAACTGAACAACATGAAAGCTGCACCATCATCGGTTGCAGATGGACGAATCCCAACTACTACATGCTCCATATACAGTCAGCCTTTGAGGTCTCTCCTCTTCCCATATATGTAGAACATGCAGATCCTGTCGAATCACACCTTGTGGGCAGAACAATGCAACTCCCTCCTTGCAATCCTGTACTGCTGTCATTTGTGCAAGATGGAACTGCAGATGCTAGTTTAAACTGAAGATAGACACAAAAAGTTGGAGTAACTCAGCGGGACAGGCAGCATCTCTGGGGAGAAGGAATGGGTGACGTTTCGAGTCGGGACCTTCAAGAGTTTCAAAGTGCTTCAAATAGTTTGTGGCCAGGGTGAGAGGGGTCAGAGATGATCTTACCCGCTCGCTTCCTGGCCCTTGCAGTGTACAGTTCATCAATGGGGGAAGGTTGCAGCCAGCAACCTTCTCGGCTGATCGAACGATCCGTTGCAGCCTCCGGATGTCGTGCTTGGTGGCTGAGCCAAACCAGACCATGATGGAGAAGGTGAGGATGGACTCTACGATGGCAGCATAAAACTGGACCATCATTGCCTGTGGCAGATTGTGTTTCCTCAGTTGCCGCAGGAAGTACATCCTCTGTTGGGCCTTTTTGACTGTGGAATCGATGGTGGCCCCCCATTTTAGGTCCCTGGAGATGATGGTTCCAAGGAACTTAAATGACTCCACAGATGTGACTATGGTGTTGTTGATGGTGAGTGGGGGGAGGGGAGGGGGATCTTTCCTAAAGTCTACAATCAGTTCCACTGTCTTAACAGCATTGAACTCCAGGTTGTTGCGATGGCACCAGGATGCCAGCTGTGTCACTTCCTGTCTGTAGGCAGAATCCTTCCCATCCTGGATCAGTCCAATCAGGGTTGTGTCATCCGCAAACTTGAGAAGCTTGACAGAGGAGTCTGTGGAGGTGCATAGAACTTATGAATGCATGGAAAGTTATTGGGACAGGTAACCAAAAGCTTCAACAGAGATAAATTATAAAGGACAGTTTAGTGGACAAGAGAGGCAGGAAGATTTCAGGAGAAAATTTAGAGGGCAGATGAATAAACACACAAGTGGTGAAACAATGAAAATCGGGAAGGGCAAGTGATGAGAATTGAGTCCTGTGCCTCAGTGGATGGTAGAGTGGAAGAGATCACAGTGGAGGAGAAGGTGAGCAGTAAAATACGTAGGTTAGAGTTTTAACTGTGAGGAGTTGCCAAACCTGGACCTGAGTGGCTGAGGATAACGCTGTGTTTTGTTTCAACCAGAATTGTTTAAATTCTTCAGGTAAAGTGTAGACAAAAGAAAAATCTATAATTTAGAAGATTTCTTTGTTTTGTGGAGAGTTTGGAATGCGTGTGATGTGTCCATAATTTAGTTTCCACTGCTATCTTAATTTCTCAAATATGCCTCTGGTAACTGAGGCTGCATTAGGATGCTGTTTGTTAAATATGCAGTGGCTCAGAATCGGACTGCCCAAACAGCCTGAATTCCAGCACACACCGACCGAGCAACAGGCTGAACATTTGAATGTAAATGCGATTTGTTTCCAATCCGCTTTTGATAGACACCAGAGGTCAGATCCCATTTTTTTTAAACGTTCAAATGTGCCAAGTCCTGATAAGACGCATTTGCTTCCCATTAGAATGTGGGTAGTGGGATATCATCACTCATGCAAGCCAGCTCCCGTAATTACATCCGCACACTCAATGTTGCAGCCTGCCTCCGAGAAATTAGATAGCAGTGGAAACCAATTTATGGACACATAACCACCCCAAGCTCTCCACAAAACACACAGAAATCTGCAAGATTATTGATTTCCGCTGTCTACCTTTGCCTTTACTGAGTGATTTTAAAAGAAAGCTTCAGTTTAAAACAGCAATGAATTAATTCCGTTTCCCCTTTCTACTGATGCTGCCCGATCCGAGTGTGGACAGGATTTTTTTTGGTTTGAGTTTGATCTTCACTGTCCAGTGATATTTGAATTTGGAGCCTGAATTAGACGGACTGGACAGGAGGGAACAGGAAGGCCTTTGACAAAGTCTCCCATGGGCGACTAGTTTGGAAATTAGATTAAATGAGATCCTGGGTATTTTATCCTTTGTATAAAATCATGAGAGGAATAGATCGGGTAGATGCACAGAGTCTCTAGCCCAGAATAAGTGAATCAAGACCCAGAGGACTGGGGTTTAAAATAAAAGGGAAAAGATATAATAGGAATCTGAGGGGTAACATTTTCACACAAAGGGTGGTAGGTGTATGGAACAAGCTGCCAGAGGAGGTAGTTGAGGCAGGGACTAAAATTGGCTCGGAGCTGGAAGGTGGGTAGTGGAGGATTGTGTTTCAGGCTGAAGACCTGTGACCAGTGGTGCACCATAGGGATTGGTGCTGAGTTCCTTATTGTTTGTCATGTGGGTTAAAAGTTTGAATGAGAATGTAGGTGGCATACTTAGTAAGTCTGTGGATAACAGCAAAATTGGTGGTGTGTTGGACAATGAAAAGGGTTGTATAATGTCACAAGATATAGAACAATTGGCAAAGTGGGCAAAGGAATTCAACTCAGACAAGTGGGAAGTATGCATTTTGGGAAGTTCAACCAGGGTATGATATACCCAGTGAATGACACCCTGGGGAGTGTTGCAGAACAGCAAGACCAAAGGATATTAGTACATAGTACTTTAACTCCCCTTCCCATTCCCACACTGACCTTTCTGTCCTGGGCCTCCTCCATTGTCAGAGTAAGGCCCAGCGCGAATTGGAGGAACAGCACCTCATATTTCACTTGGCAGCTTATAACCCACCAGTATGAATATTGGTTTCTCAAACTTCAAGTAACCATTGCTTTCTCTCTCTCTATCCATCCCTCCCCCCGACCAGTCTGACTGTCCTCCTGATTAATTTTTATCTTTATATGCCTTGTTGTCATCTTCCCCTAGCTAACAATGATCTATTCTACAGTTTCCTTGATGCACATCCCCTTTGATATCTCTTTTTCACACCTTACCCATCCATATCTCTGTGGCTCCCTTTCCCCTGACTCTCAGTCTGAGGGAGGGTCTCGACCTGAAACGTCACCGATTCCTTCTATCCAGAGATGCTGCCTGCCCCGCTGAGTTGCTCCAGCATTTTGTGTCTATCTTTAGTACATAGTTCCCTGAAAGTGGTGATGCAGGTAAATAAAGTGGTGAACAAAGATAATAGAGTGGAGTAAGATAGACCACTCCGTCGAAATCACCGATACTGAAGTGTAGTACACAAAGGAGCCATTTTAGTAAGCAAAACCCGCCATCTGTTATGCCTCTCGCAGTGTAATCAGTGTTTTGGGGGAACATTATGTGTGATGATACCATAAAAATGCAGAATATATCTCATCTATCAACGCACAGATTTTTGTTATTTTTCTTTAAAAATATTTCTGCAAGTTTCTGCCTACTAAAATGGTGCCATGACGTACTACGGTTTTTAGGGTCAAGTGGTCTAGCTCTACGATCTTTGGTGGTGAAGAAGGTGTATGGGCAGGGCTATAAGCAGAAAAGTTGGGGCATCATGAAACAGCTGTACAAAATGTCGATGAGGCCACATTTGGAGTATTTTGTGCGGTACTGGTTGCCAGACTATACAGGAAGGATGTGAATAACTAGAGAAGGTGCAGGAAGGTCTTACAAAAATGTTGCCGGAATGGGGGGGCGTGAGTTATGAGGAAAAACTGAATAGGCTGGGACTGTTTTCCCTGGAGTTTCCTGGATACTGAATAAGCTTGTGGTGTTGGGGGTGACATGGAGTGGGGATGGATGTCACATTCTTTGATTTTTTTAATTTGATCACCACAGATGACAATCATTGAGCCATTTAGTAAACAGGTTGAATACCACTACAGCGTGATTTCCCTTACCAGTCAGCATCAACTGGTAAACATTACCACCCCTTGCCACTGGGTTCTTATGCAGAGGGATCAAGTCAACTCCAGCAACAAAGATCACAACATAAGAGGTTGAGCAGTGGGGCAGAGCTGAGCAACAAATTTAGATTTAGATTTAGATTTAGATATACAGCGCAGAAACAGGCCCTTCGGCCCACCGGGTCCGCGCCGCCCAGCAATCCCCGCACATTAACACTATCCTACACCCACTAGAGACAATTTTTACTTTTACTCCAGCCAATTAACCTACGTGCCTGTACGTCTTTCGAGGTCACCCAGAGGTCAATGACCTTTCAAATTCTCTACACAAGATGGAATGAGCTGAATACGTTCGGGCCTATGATCGGTAGGAATTAAGGGAACAACGAAGAATCTGCTGGAGGGACTCAACAGGCCAGGCAGCAACTGTGGTGGAAATGCACAGTTGACTTTTCAGGTTTGAGATCCTTCCTGAGGTGAAAGATCAACTATAAGAAGGTAGATCAAGTATGAGATCCAAATGGCCCGTTCCCCTGTATTTTCTAATGTACCTGTGAACTAGTGTGTCACCCATCTAATTTCATTCAGTTAGATTCTGGTCAAAAATCTCCAAATTGTCTGCTGCACACGTTCCATGATAATGCTGATTTATACCAAGAATATACTTTGTTGGTTGTAAAGTGCTCTGATTCCTAAACGCTATGAAATGCTCAATATCATTGCGAGCTCTATTTTCTTTCATATATTTATTCATTTTAGAGTCTTTGATTCTTATATATTCTTATATGTGTTAATATTCTATAGAAATATTGTATAAAATAGTAGCCAGTACAATATTTGATACATTTACTACAAGCCCACCGACTCGCACAGCTATCTGGACTACACTTCTTCCCACCCGGTCCCCTGCAAAAAGTCTATCCCCTACTCCCAATTCCTCCGTCTACGCCGCATCTGCGCCCGGGATGAGGTGTTTCAGACTAGGGCTTCCGAGATGTCCTCGTTCTTCAGAAAACGGGGCTTCCCCTCCTCCATTATAGATGAGGCTCTCACTAGGGTCTCTTCTACATCCCGCAGCTCCGCTCTTGCTCCCCCTCCCCCCACTCGCAACAAGGACAGGATCCCCCTCGTTCTCACCTTCCACCCCACCAGGCAGCGGATCCTACATATCATCCACCAACATTTCCGTCACCTACAACGGGACCCCACCACTGGCCATATCTTCCCATCCCCTCCCCTCTCTGCGTTCCGCAGAGACCGTTCCCTCCGTAACTCCCTGGTCCACTCGTCCCTTCCTACCCAAACCACCCCAACCCCGGGCACTTTCCCTTGCAACCGCACGAGATGCAACACCTGTCCCTTTACCTCCCCCCTCAACTCCATCAAAGGATCCAAACAGTCTTTCCAGGTGAGACAGAGGTTCACCTGCACCTCCTCCAACGTCATCTATTGCATCCGCTGCTCTAGATGTCAACTTATTTATATCGGCGAAACCAAGCGCAGGCTCGGCGATCGCTTCGCTGAACACCTGCGCTCGGTCCGCATTAACGCAACTGATCTCCCGGTGGCCCAGCACTTTAACTCCCCCTCCCATTCCCAGTCTGATCTCTCTGTCATGGGCCTCCTCCAGTGCCATAGTGAGGCCCGCCGGAAATTGGAGGAGCAGCACCTCATATTTCGCCTGGGCAGTTTGCAGCCCGGTGGTATGAACGTCGACTTCTCCAACTTCAGATAGTTCCTCTGTCCCTCCCTTCCCCTCCTCCTTCCCAGATCTCCCTCTATCTTCCTGTCTCCACCTATATCCTTCCTTTGTCCCACCCCCGACATCAGTCTGAAGAAGGGTCTCGACCCGAAACGTCACCCATTCCTTCTCTCCCGAGATGCTGCCTGACCTGCTGAGTTACTCCAGCATTTTGTGAATAAATCGATTTGTACCAGCATCTGCAGTTATTTTCTTATACAATATTTGATCTCTGCCTTTCACTTGTCTATTTCCTTTGCTTGGCCAGTTGGTAGTTGTAAAACCTCACCAAACATGGAATGTGAATAACCCAGCACTGAAGGTGTTGTGTGTAATACACAGCACTGAATAACACGGCTCCATCCCTTGAAAGAATCATTAATTTGGTCCCATTAAGCCTTCTTTTCCCTACAGACCTGCACATTTTGCCACTTAGGTTTTTATCCAAATCCCTTTGGAAGCTTTTCTTTTAAATCTGCCTCCTCCCCTCTTTTGGTCAGTGCGGTTTGAACCACCTATCAATTTTCATATCGATAATTTTAATTTCCATTCTCATTCTCGTTGCTGTCAAGGCCAGCATTGGTTAACCATCAATCGTTGGTCGTGACTGTGCCTCAGTCTTTTTGCAATAAGCTCTGAATCCGTCGACCGGAAAATGAGGATGTTGATTAATTTGCTTCACAAATCCATTTTGCCAGGTTTCAAATTGTGACAATCAAACCACTGTCACGCAGAAATGTCGCTTGATGGAGGCAGATTATTTCATGTCTCTCTAAATGTGAAGCCCCTACTGCAGCCCTGATGTGCCGACGCTGACGCCCAACTTGCAGCGACAGATGTCTCATTTCAAATCTCTGTGATCAATCTGTCAGGAACTTTTGTTACTTTCACATACAAAGTGTTTCCAACGCTTGGTAGTGCAGCTGTTAATTCCCTTCAAAATTATAAATAACAGGCCATGTTATTTCACCTAGCCCTTCTAAACCTCTTGCCAATAGGTTGGAAGGCTGCTCCCTGCGCCAAGTGAGACTATATCTCCTTAATGACTTGGCTGTCTGTTCCCAGCCTGTTCTCCTCTTGTTCATCATTAATTCCGAACCTAATGAGTTGTTGAAAGATTAAGAAAATGTGCTGCATACATGTTGCAATCCATATACACGGTGGCTGTAATTGTTCTCATGACACTCAGTATTGGCAATTGCAACATTTAGAAATCAAATTGAACATGTTGCTTTTACTCTGAGGGGAGAGGTATTTGTCAAGTTCAGTCAGCCTTACGCGGTTTCCTGGAGAGTACACGTAGGCAGGAGGAAGAGGTGGCAATGAGATGAGGGCGTGCTTCCTATTGATAGCAATACAGGTCCTCCTCGGCTTACCATGGGGTTCCGTTCCGAGAAACCCATCGCAAACCGAAAATATCGTAAGTCGAAATGCATTGAATACACCTGATCACG
Source organism: Rhinoraja longicauda (assembly GCF_053455715.1). Lineage (NCBI taxonomy): Eukaryota > Metazoa > Chordata > Chondrichthyes > Rajiformes > Arhynchobatidae > Rhinoraja > Rhinoraja longicauda. The sequence continues at coordinate 45,469,571 of NC_135966.1, forward strand.
TGGCGGGAATCGAGCTGCGGCTCGCCACGGGTCGCTGCCGTTTGCACCATCGCAAAGTCGAAATATTGCAAGTCAAAGCATCATAAGCCGGGGAGCACCTGTACTTGAAACACTTCATTGTGGTAAACGAGGAATGACTCGTTTACAACCTGAGACGTCACAGTGGATGGTCCTTGTATTTCTTTGAAGATAAGACACAAAATGCCAGAGTAACTCAGTGGGACAGGCAGCATCTCTGGGTAGAAAGAAGGCCCATACTTTCTCTCCAGAGATGCTGCCTGTCCCGCTGAGTTACTCCAGCATTTTGTGTCTATCTTCTGTGTAAACCAGCGTCTGCAGTTCCGTCCTACACCTTGTATTTCTTTGTTCCAGTGACCATCTGACTGCACGTTGAAATACGGACCCACCTGGGCCCAAAGCAGTGTATCATTTATTTATTTTTTAAAGCTAAGAGTCTGCAGCCGACTGTTTGTGTTCCACGGCTGGGTTGCCTGGGAAATATTGCTTGCTCTTTCTCCCAGGTGACTTCTCTCCCGCAGGAGATGCAGATAGCAGGAGCCCTCTGTTCCCTTGCCTCAGTGATTCTGCCTCCCCTGTGACCTGGGCACCATATTTAGTAACAGAACCGCAGCAAGATACAGCAGGGAGACAGGACTATTGGCTCACCAACTCCTTGTCAACCATCAGACACCGATTTTACACGAACGCTGCTCCAGCCCGCTTTATTCCCCCCTCATTTCCGTAGGATAAAGGAGGCTATTCTGCCCATCAAGTCCATGCTGGCTCTGAGCAATTCCGTAACCCCAAATTTTCCTGTAAACTATTCTATCTCGTACCCATCAATTCCTCCCACCCACCCACACTGGGGGCAAATTATAGCAACCTAGTAACTTGCACGTCTTTTATACGTGGGCAAAAAAACCTGTGCATGCAGAGGAAATCTACAGGGGAACATGGGCGGTGCAGCCATAGAGTTGCTGCCTTGCAGTGTTGCAGTGCCAGAGACCCGGGTTGGATCCCCACCACAGGTGCTGTCTGTAAGGAGTTTGTACATTCTGCCCGAGATCTTCGGTTTCCGCCCCACACTCCAAAGACATACATGTTTGTAGGTTAATTGGCTTGGTAAAAGTGTAAATTATCCCTCGTAAGTGTGTTAATGTGCGGGGATGGCTGGTCGGTACGAACTCGAAGGGCCGAAGGGCATGTTTCCGCGCTGTATCTCTAAACTAAACTGAAACTAAAAACATACAGATAGTATCGGAGGACAGGAGTGAACCCAGGCCAGTGGAGCTTTGTGAGGCAGCAACACCACCTGCCGTGACACTCTGCCAATCGAATATTTGTGTTATAAAGTTATCCGCACACCTTGTGCTCATGCATCCAGGCATCGCACTAACAATTTACAAGTCACTGTGCGAACTGAGGCAGATGGGTTCCCAGCTTATCCCAACGTCACCGAGCCTAAACGTGGGCACTTAGCTCGACCTAGCTTAAATCCGCTGACTCGACACCAAACTAGGGATTACACTGGCTTATTCCAGATCTCCATCATATTATCTCGATTAGCTTGGTTACTTCCCTGCGTCAATAAGAAGGTTAATGCTCCTTGAAACTATCATCATGTTTCGACTGCTAAATATATTTTAAAAGTGTAATTGACAATTGTACTTCAGGATGCTCCATTTTATGCTTTAAATAAAAAGCATAGAAAAATTGGTCGGATATTTTTTAAGCATGTTTTAATTTTCGCCAATTTTAATGGCAAATCCAACCAAATTTAAGCAGAGTTGTTGTGATCTGGGATGGCTAGGTTTGAAAAAATGAGAGCAGATTCAGTGATGACTTCCGGGAATAAACGGGTGTATACTTTAAATCAGAAAATATTGCAGTAAAGTCAGAAAGTGTTGGAATTTCTCAACAAGCTTTCTTTTTGAGAAGACTTGCAAGACTGGTGGGGAAATGGTAGGAATCGGTCGCTTATTTCTCCAGAAGCTTGTTACCCGATCTGAGCTCAAGGAACCCTAATGGATGTAGGGGTTGGATCGGGTGTATGTTCTGATGGAACTTTGGAGTCTGGAATTTGGACCACTGTGAGCAAATTTGGGCCCCATACCTGAGGAAGGATGTGCCGGCTCTGGAGAGGGTCCAGAGGAGGTTTACGAGAATGATTCCAGGAATGAGTGGGTTAGCATATGATGAGCGTTTACAGCACTGGGCCTGTACTCGCTGGAGTTTAGAAGGATGAAGGGGGACCTCAGTGAAACTTACAGAATAATGAAAGGCATAGACAGAGTGGATGTGGAAAGGATGTTTCCACTGGTGGGAGAGTCTAGGACCAGAGGTCATAGCCTCAGATTTAAAGGGCACTCTTTTGGAAAGGAGGTGAGGAAGAACTTCTTTAGTCAGAGGGTAGTTAATCTGTGGAATTCATTGCCACAGAGGGCTGTGGAGGCAAAGTCAGTGGATATTTTTAAGGCAGAGATAGACATATTCTGGATTAGAACAGGTGTCAAGGGTTATGGGGAGAAGGCAGGAAAATGGGATTAGGAGGCAGAGACCAGCCATGATTGAATGGCGTAGACTCAATGGGCCAAATGGCCTAATTCTACTCCTATAACTAGTGAACTTGGGAACTTTGGGGTTTAGTGCAAGCAATGTTGAGTGTTGGGCAAGTGAAATCTGCACAAAATGTTCTGGGCGTGAGTGGTGTTTGCATTGACTTTGGCTGAAATTGGCTGTGATCAGAGAGGGTGTGTTTTCGGATTGTCTTTCTTTGTGTTGATGCTGAGTGGATTGGTGAAGTGCACAGTTGGGTGTGGGTGTGGTTTTAGTTTTATACTGTGGTGTCGGGGAATGCTGGAGGTGGGACAGAGATGGGACTTATTGATATCAATGCACATGTGGAATCTGAAACCATCCCGTTGTGTGAGGGCCAAACCTGGATTCCACTGGCTCGCCAGAATCAACGCTAACAGGAGTCTGAGGAGTAACTTTTTCACACAAAGGGTGGTGGGTGTATGGAACAAGCTGCCAGAGGAGGTAGTTGAGGCAGGGATGATCCCAACATTTAAGAACCAGTTCTACAGATACATAGACAGGACGGGTTTGGAGGAATATGGGCCAAACGCGGGCAGGTGAGACTAGTGTAGCTGGGACATGTTGGCCGGTGTAGGCAAGTTAAAGGCACTTCCATTAAAAATGAACCATACACTTTTTTTGTGGATATTTAAGTACCTGGAGAGAATAACTGTCATTTTTGAACAAAAGCGAAGCAGAATTGATTTTTCCAATCCGGGGATGGTCAGAGATAGCTGCACAGCATTGTTCGTGTAACACTGGCAGACAGGGAAAAGGCAAATAATAAAACGGCCATCCAGTAAAGGAGAGGTGACGGTCAGTGGTTGAAGGCAGTGCTGAACAGGTGAGACTTCAGTGATGTTTTGAATGTGGTGAGTGAGGAGGAGTCTCTGACGGTTTGGGGTAGTGAGTTCCAGAGGGTGGGAGCAGCGATGGAGAAAGCCCTGTCCCCCCAGGATCTGAGTTTGGTCCGGATGGGGGGGGACAGGAGATTGGCAGCAGCAGAGCGGAGGGTGCAGGTGGGAGTGTGCCTGTGGAGGAGGTCAGTCAGGTAGGATGGGGCCAGGTTATGGAGGGCTTTGTAGGTCATGAGGAGGATTTGACTGAAGGTTCTTAAAAACAATTCAACGTCAATAAGACTCGCCTTAAATCAAGGATGAGCATGTTCTTGGAGCCATCTCTTCTCAATAGTTGCTTGATTTTCATCGTCTTTATCAACTGAATGTAATAGCACTTGCTTGTGACCACCTCTCCCTTCCATAAATTTGACTGCAGAGTAATCGATCTGATCTTGATCTTCCTGATTTAGCAAAGTGACAATGACATGGTGCACAGTGAAAGATGTCCACACTGCAGAGATTACACTTTGTCTTCGCTAGGGCTGATTACTGGTTATTATTTCCCCCAGGTTTTTTTGTGGACAGATTGGTTTGTGATGTAGAAATAGAGGTCTGATCTCCTCTGCACTGCTCACTGAATTTTAGCAATGATGCTAGAGAAAAAAATCTTTGATAGCACATCGATTTGATGAGCTGTGAACGGCCCAGATGGCAAGAGCTGAGATGAATAATAAAGTACACGCGTCCTATTAATATTCAAAAGAAACAAACTCCCAAACACCACTCTGCAGTAACTGAATTGATCCTGCATGTTGTGATGTTTTCCTGGTGAATGAATTGCAGTAATAATTTAGTTGCTTTGTGCTCTTGGGTACAGAAGGTACTTTGGTAGATGTGTTATAGCTCTTTAGTCCAGCTGTATAGGTAAGACAGCCAGGAGGGAAATGGGAAACATGGTAAGTAGTGGTGTGCAGGAAGGAACTGCAGATGCTGGTTTACACCAAAGATCGACTCAAAATGCTGGAGTAACTCAGCGGGACAAGCAGCACAGTATAGCATAGCAGGTGTGGTAGGCAGTGGTGCTCTGATTTAAGACTGAAATCAGAGTGCAGGACTCAGCACCTGTATTTATTTATTCGTGTCATCACACAGCTGTTTGCCAATCACGAGCAAATCTTAGTGCCACGTCGTTGGCCTCTGCAAGATCCTTTGCAGTGCGTGTATCATGCAGCATGTCACAGCTCAGGAGATGTTCCATAGTCTGGAGGCCCCGTCCACACTTGCAGTCTGCCGCATCTTCAGTATATCCCCACTTCAGCATGTTCGATTTGCTCCTCCCCATGCCTGTCAGCAGTCTGTTGAGACTTTTGGGCCATCGCAGGAGCGTTCTCATCGCGGTCCCTGTCAGATTCTACAAGCATCTGCAAATCCTGCTACCATTCCACACACTGTAGCACCTGTAGGTTAGTGGGGTAATTTAAACTTGGATTTCAAAAGCTTTAGGAAGAAATAAAAACAACAATTCTGAATATTTACTGATTAAAAATAAAGTGGAGTCTTGATTTCAGTGGAGTATAGGGCCATATATTTACAGATGACAGAGGAAAGAGAGCTAGAGTTAATATTTGGGTTTTGTCTGATTTTTCCAGATTTGCAACAGTGAGGATGTAGAGTTGCATAAAGTAACTAACTGGCTGTTTCACAAAGCCTCAAATCCCACCAGAGCAGATTCCCCTGCTAGTAACATTGGGGAATTGTTCATGGCTGATTCTGTTGCAACACCTCTTCCAGCAGGGAATTGGAGCATGTTCCTCATGCACCTCTTCCTATAACTGCTGAATGGATGGGCAAGCCATGACAGGCCATGTGCAGAAGGCTAATCAACCTTGAATGGATTGCTGGCGTGTGCATCTTGTGAATTATAAAGAGCTGTGCACTGTTTCAGAGCAGTCTCCAGACTAAAGATTAAAGGATGTTTACAGTTAGGGGTGCCAACTATCTCACTCCCAAATAAAGGACAAGGTGATGTCACCGCCCCACGTGACCTCACCCAGCCGGCGGACACGTGCTCCCGCTCCACCAATGGCGACCGCTCAGGCCGGGAGGCGGGTTGCTACGCAACCTCCATTACGCGGCGCCCGGGCCTACACTATCCGGGCCTACACTGTCCGTCCGGACCTACGGCGACGGACCTACAGCGTAATACCATACTCTGCAGTCTGGTATTTATTCGCATTGCATTTCCCATTGTAATTGTGTGTATGGTTTGATTGCACTCATAGTATGACTTGACTAGATTGCACGCAAACAAAGTCTTTTTCGATATCTCGGTACACATGACAATAACAAGAATAAACTCAATACTATACCTTCGCTACTATACCTGACAGGGCTCTCAACTGTGTTTTGTATCTCACATTTGAGATACACTTCCTCACTTCCTCACCATCCACTTAGAACAGGGGTAGCATCTCCTCATCCTCATCTCCCAGCCCATCCGCTTCCATATGTGAGTCAACCTTTGTAATTGCTGCCATCTTTATTGTGATGCCATCACTAGACAAAATGTACCCTCCCACATTAACAATTCTGTAAAGGCCATCCCTCCACGAGTCTCTGGTTCCTCTTCCATCCCCACCCCTCCCCCCCACCTCCCATACAACACCCACCCTTTCACCTCTTCCCTTCCTGCCATCTTGAGACATAGCCCCTCTGATAAAGCAGCAATGTACTCATACTGCAGTTTCCATACCCCTACACGAGTATTGATGAGGTGGAAAAAATTGCCGAAGTCATGGTGGTAATCAACATTGAAAATCGGCAATGTCTACAGCAGCAATGTTTGACCCAGGGACATCGAGATCGCGCAAAGATCTCGATTAGATGTGATGCTTCAGTGAATGAAGCTTCGATGAGATGCTTCAGTGAAATTCCACAGAGTTGAAAATCACAAGGTCACGGACATCATGTTAGCATAAAAGAGCCTGACATCTGGGAGCAGAATAAGAAGGGTCCCGACCTGAAGCATCATCTGCCCTTTCCCTCCACAGATGCTGCCCAACCCACTGCTCCTCTGTCCCTCCCTTCCCCTCCTCCTTCCCAGAGCTCCCTCTATCTTCCTGTCTCCACCTATATCCTTCCTTTGTCCCACCCCCGACATCAGTCTGAAGAAGGGTCTCGACCCGAAACGTCACCCATTCCTTCTCTCCCGAGATGCTGCCTGACCTGCTGAGTTACTCCAGCATTTTGTGAATAAAACCACTGAGTTCCTCCAGCAGTTAGTGTTTTGCTCAAAAGTGCAACATCTGCAGTTTCTTGGGTCTGACATGTGAGAATCTCTTCTGCCCCTGGTCTTTCATTCTGTGCCCTCGTGTCTGTTAGTGGTAAGCAGCTGCCGTGAACCCTGCAACACAGGTGAAGGACCAGCGACCAGTGGGCTTTGCATGGAGCTCTGAAGCAATAAGCTGGCATTGTGAACTGCCTGCTGTATTGAGCATGGGGGAGGAGAGGCGAGGCGAGACTGTTTGTTATATGCAAAGAAATCCCTTAACTTGCATTTTGTCTCTGCTTTTGTTTTTCAGCCGATATTATTTCTACGGTAGAATTCAACAGCACAGGAGAACTGCTAGCGACAGGGGACAAGGGGGGTCGAGTTGTAATATTTCAGAGGGAGCAGGAGGTGAGTTGCACTGAAAAGCCAGCATGTCTGTTTTGTTCCTATTAGGCAGAATCCTGCTGATTTCCAAGTCGCATTGATATTGAACTTTAAAGCTCTGCTACGAGTGACTTGGGAAATGTATTCCTTGTGTCTCTGACGAGCTGACATTTTTCCCCTCTGGCTTTTATGAGGCTGCATTTTAATATCCTTCTTAATACTGGCAGATCTGTTGCAACTGTCAAACTGTGCATGCCTTTCCTTTCAATGTGCATGTACGTGGTTCCTTTACATATTCATGCAAACCGAGCAGAACCAAGGAACCATGGCAATCCAGTTAGAGGAGAGTTGGCTTGAGTTTGTTCCTGAGAGTTGAATACAAAATCTACACCAACACTCAAGTACTTGGGGTAAAATATTAAAATAGAATCCTCCTTCTTAAAGTTATAAACTATCCTATTTTATTATTTTTGAAACAGGGTTGGTTCTCCCTTGTGAAAGAAGTAACTGCAGATGCTGGTTTAAACTGAAGATAGGCACAAAAAGCTGTATTAACTCAGCGGAACAGGCAGCATCTCTGGAGAGAATTCTCACCAGAGATGCTGCCTGTCCCGCTGAGTTAGTCCAGCTTTTTGTGTCTATTTCCAGGTTCTCCCTTGTGTTCTTGCCAATATTGAGCTGAGAATAAACTTCTAACAAACTAACATCCCATCATTTATGCATTGCTGTTTGTGGGTCCTTTTACAATTTAGCTATGAACTTTTCAAGTTCATAAGTGATAGGAGCAGAATTTGGCCATTCGGCCCATCAAGTCTACTCTGCTATTCAATCATGGCTGGTCTATCTTTCCCTCTCAACCCCACTCTCCTGCCTTCTCCCCATAACCCGTGACACCCAGAGTAATCAAGAATCTATCTATCTCTGCCATAAAAATATCCATTGACTTGGCCTCCACAGCCTTCTGTGGCAATGAATTCCACAGATTCACCACCCCCGACTTAAAGAAATTCCTCCTCGTCTACTTCGTAAGATAGACTCGGTTTGTACTCGCTGGAATTTAGAAGATTGAGGGGGGATCTTATAGAAACTTACAAAATTCTTAAGGGGTTGGACAGGCTACATGAGGGAAGATTGTTCCCGGTGTTGGGGAAGTCCAGAGCAAGGGGTCACAGTTTAAGGATAAGGGGGAAGTCTTTTAGGACCGAGATGAGAACGTTTTTTTTCACACAGAGAGTGGTGAATCTGTGGAATTCTCTGCCACAGAAGGTAGTTGAGGCCAGTTCATTGGCTATATTTAAGAGGGAGTTAGATGTGGCACTTGTGGCTAAAGGGATCAGGGGGTATGGAGAGAAGGCAGGTACGGGATACTGAGTTGGATGATCTGCCATGATCATATTGAATGGCGGTGCCGGCTCGAAGGGCCGAATGGCCTACTCCTGCACCTATTTTCTATGTTTTCTATGTTTCTATGTAAAAGAACATCCTTTAATTCTGAGGCTATGACCTCTGGTCCTAGACTCTCCCACTAGTGGAAACATCCTCTCCACATCCATTACATCACTACAGTGCAGCAACGATTCAGAAACTATTTCACTGACTGTAAATCACATTGGACATCTAATGAGCTAACCTCAGCAACAGAAGACACCAATGCACCACCATCAACTTGATTTTTAATTGCGTTAATCGATTGAACAGAGCTGTGACTGCCAGCAGTTTACTCATCCAGCAGGTGAAAGTTTATCTGCTCCACAGCCAGAGTCTGATAAGGTTGTGAAAGGATTGTTCAAAAGAACAAAGGACAGTGCTTCACAGCAACAGGCCCTTCGGCCCACAATGTCTGAGCTGAACATGATACCAAATTAAACTAATCCCATCTGCCTTCAAAGAATGGGTCGACTGGGCTCATATTCACTGGAATTTAAAAGGATGAGAGGAGATCTTATAGAAACATATAAAATTCTTAAGGGATTGGGAAGACTAGATGCAGGAAAAATGTTCCCGATGTTGGGAGAGTCCAGAACCAGGGGTCACAGTGTAAGAGTAAATGGTAGGCCATTTAGGACTGAGATGAGGAAAAACTTTTTCATCCAAAGAGTTGTGAATCTGTGGAATTCTCTGCCACTGAAGGCAGTGGAGGCCAAATCACTGGATGTTTTCAAGAGAGAATTAGATATTGCTCTAAGGGCTAATGGAATCAAGGGATATAGGGAGAAAGCAGGAACGGGGTACTGATTTTGGATGATCAGCCATGATCATATTGAATGGCGATGCTGGTTCGAAGGGCCGAATGGCCTACTCCTGCACCTGTTTTCTATTTTCTAATCCATATCCTTCCAAACCCTGCTTATTCATGCGTCTGTCTGTATGCTTCTTAAACATTGTTGTCATGTCTGCTTCCACCACTTCTCTTGGCAGTGCGTTGAGGAGAAAAGAAACCTGCCCCTCACATCTCTTTCAATTTTCACACTCTCACATTAGACCCATGACCTTTGTCTTTGAAATGTCTACTCTGAGGGAGAAATGTCCTGACTATCTACACTAGGGACATATCTGCTTTCAGCTTTGTACCAGACCTGAGAGTAGGAAGGACTTTCCATTGAAAGGGTGTTAGTGCAAAGCTGCAGAGAGGTTTCCTGACTTGTCCAGGACAATATCCATGGTTCAGAACAGTAGCTGGAGAGGAAATTTGGAGGAGCTCCAACACCACCAGAAACACTGCAATGCCTCGACCCATGGTTAGCACCTCTGTGTGCCTACAAAGTATCTCACTGGCTTTGTGCCTCCCAGACTCAAGTGGTTTAGTTTAGTTCAGAGAAACAGGCCCTTCGGCCCACTGAGTCTGCGCCGACCAGCGATCCCCGCACATTAACACTATCCTCCACACACCAGGGACAATTTTTACATTTACACCAAGCCAATTAACCTACAAACCTGTACGTCTTTGGAGTGTGGGTGGAAACTGAAGATCTTGGAGAAAACCCACGTTGGTGTGGTGATTGAGTAATAAAGCCTTATCCTGAAAATCCTGTCAGCTGACTGTGCATTGCCAGGGCTTTGACAACTGTCAGACTATAACTGATTTTTCTTAATTTTAAGTTTATCTGACATTCAAAGTCATTTTGTGCAAAATAAAAAAATATTAAATTGGAAATACGAAGAGGGGAAAGTTAACTAAATGTGCCTAATTACAGTTATTTTGCTTTATTGTAGTATTTTTTGTTTATAACTTTTTAAAGAGATCACTCATTTACCCAAAGATAGACACACAAAGCTGGAGTAAATCAGCGGGTCAGACAGCATCTCTGGAGAAAAGGAATAGGAGACGTTTCGGGTCGAGATACTTCTTCAGACTGAGAGTCAAGGGAAAGGGAAACGAGAGATATAGACGGTGATGTAGAGAGATATAGAACAAATAACGAAAGATATGGAAAAATGTAACGATGGCCATTGTTAGTTGTGGGCTAGGTGCATCCATATCACAGTGTATTACATGTGTTTAAAACTTCTGCCAGAACTGAAAACTTGTGCAGACCAAGAAGGTTGGTTTACGACTCTAAAATCAAAAGGGCGTGTGGGATTGCTGGATGCAAGCCTTGAAAATCTTGAATCGGCACAGTGGCATAACCAGAAGAGCCACTGTCCCTCAGCTCCAGCCACCTAAATTTGATCCTGACCTCTGGTGTTGTTTATGTGGAGTTTGCACATTCTCTGTGCGACCCTGTGAGTTTCCTCTGGGTTCCCTGGTTTCCTCCCACGTCCCAAAGATATACAGAAGATAGACACCAAAAGCTGGAGTAACTCGGCGTGTCAGACAGCATCTCTGGAGAAAAGGAATTGGTGATGCTTTGGGTCGAGACCCTTCTTCAGACTGAGTCAGGGCAAAAGAGAAACGAGAGATATAGACGGTGGTATAGAGAGATATGAAAGATATGCAAAAAAGTAACGATGATAAAGGAAACAAGCCATTGTTAGCTGTGGGCTGGGTGAGAACGTGTTACACACAATGAGACTCAACAAGGCAAAATAGAAACTGGTGGGTTGGGAAGGAGCCCAACATGTGCATACCAACCATGCTACCTAATCGAGGTAGTCCCACCTCCCTGCACCTGGCTAATATTCCTCCAAACCTTCCCTATCCACGTACCCGTCCAAATATCTTTTAAATGTCATAATTGCACCTGCCTCCACCACTTCCTCTGACAGCTTATTCCAAATACCGACCACCCTCTGCAAAAAGGATGCTCCTTGCAAATCTTATACTTCTTAACTTAAACCCAAGCCCTCTAGATTTCGATTCCCCACCCTAGTGAATAGACTGTGTACATTTGCCCCCAATAAGCTTCAGTGAAAAAAGATCCAGCCTCTCCTTATAACCTAAACCTTTCAGACCCAGTAATATCCTAATGAATCTTTTGTGTTTGCATTCTTTCCAATTTAATGATATCCTTCATAGAGTAATTGCCCAAAAACTGACAGTACTCCAAATGTGGCTTTATCATCATCTTAGTTTAGAGATAGTTGGAATGGAATGGAATACTTTGTGGTCACATGTGACTAGAGATTCTTTGCTGCATTCCCAATGTATACAAATAGCAGCTGCCTACGGCGCTGGCAAAGTTACAAAGCACGCCGGCTCCTCCTTTTGTTCCCCCCCCCCCCCACCCACAGCGGTTTCCCCACGCTGGGTCCCCATTGTCTATTGTTTCCCCCCCTCCCCAATTGTCCATTGTTCTTCCCCCCACCTCTCTCATGGCGCCCCCTGCGCTCTCATCGACCGCGGGTCAACCCGCGAGGCTTCATCGCCGCCGAGGCCTCACCGCTGTCGACGCCCCACTTCACGCCTCCGTGGTGCCGACCCGGGCCCCAGCCGCGGCCGACCGTGAGGGCCGGCTCCTCCATCCAACCCCCGAACCGGGCCTCTACGCGGCGAGCTGGGAGGCTTCGAGGCCGCAGCGCCTCGATAAAGGCCTCCGGCCCCGTTCCCAATCCACAACTGCGGCCCGTCAGGAAGCCTCTACAGAGTTTAGAGATACAGTATGGAATCAGGCCCTTTGGCCCACCGAGTCCATGCTGACCAGTGATGACCCATACGCTAGTTCTATCCTACACACTAGGGACAATTTATAGAAGCCAATTAATCTACAAACCTGCAGGTCTTTGCAATGTGGGAAAAAACTGGAGCACCCGGAGAAATCCCACGCAGTCACATGGAGAACATACAAACTCCGTACAGGCAGCATCCATAGTCAGGATCAAACCCAGCTCTCTGGCGCTGTAAGCAGCAACGCTACCACTGCACCACTGTGCCACCCGTGACCTCCCAACTCCTGTACTCGATACACTGACTGATGAAGACAAGCATGGCAACGCCTTCTTCACACTGTCCATCTGTGTCACCACTTTAATTTCACTTCCTACCTGCACCCCTATGTTTCTCTTTTCTACAACACTTCTCAACTGCTCTACCATTTACTGTGCAAGTGCTGTCCTGGCTTGTCTTAGCAAAATGTCACGCTTCACATTTATTTGAATTAAACTTAATTTGTCATTCCTCAGCCCAATTGCTGAAGATCCCACCGTAAATGTAGATCACCTTCGTCACAGTCCACTAAATCACCAATTGTAATGCCATCCACATCTTACCAAACATGCCACCTACATTGACATCCAAATCGTTTAGATAAATAACAAATAACAGTAGACCCAGCACTAATCCCTGTGACACACCATTCACATGGGCTTCCAGTCTGAACAACAACCCTCTAACACAACCCTTTACACTCCGTCCCGTACCTTCCAGCACATTTTGTATCCAGTGGACTAACTTGACCTGGATCCCATATGGTCTAAGCTTCCAGACCAGCCTGCCATGTGGTACCTTGTCAAGGACCTTGGTAAAGTACATGAAGACATTGTTTACCACGATATCTTGGCCCATTACCCAGCTGATCTATATTCTGCAATAATTCTTGATAATTTTCTCCGATACCACCTATATGTCATTGGAAAACTCACTACTGATTTGTTTTCTCTGGAGCATCGGAGTCTGAAGGTAGAACTGATGTAAGTATGTACAGTTAAGCGAGGCATAGATAGGGTTGACAGTCAGAGCCTTTTTCCCAGGAACAATAAATCGAATACTAGGTGAGGTGAGCGACTGGAACGTGCTGCCAGGGATGGTGGTGCAGGCAGAGTGACATTTAAGAGGCTTTTAGATCGGCACATAGATATGCAGGGAATGGAGTGATATTGATCACATGCAGGCAGAGGAGAATAGTTTAGCTTGACATCATGTTCAGCAGGGACATTATGGGCCAAAGACCCTGTCCTGTGTTGTACTGTTATATGTTCTAGGTTCAGTTTTAAAGTCCATTTTGTTCATAAGTCGGAAAATACACACAAATCATTCTCTAGATTCATCCGCCAAGAGTATTGAGTATAGAAGTTGGGAGGTCATGTTGCAGTCATATAAGATGTTGGTGAGGCCACATTTAGAGTATTGTGTTCAGTTTTGGGCATCATGTTGTAGGAAAGATGGTGTCAAGCTGGAAAGGGTGCAGAGAAGATTTTGGAGGATGTTGCCAGAGCTCGAGGACCTAAACTATAGGGAGAGATTGAGCAGGCTAGGACTTTATTCCTTGCAGCGCAGGAGGATGAGTGGTGATCTTTTCCAGGTGTATAAAATCATGAGAGGAATAGATGGGGTGAGCACACAGAGTCTCTTGCCCAGAGTAGGGGAATCGAGGACCAGAGGATGTAGGCATGGAAGCCCTTGTATCATCCACACAACTCACACAGATTCAATCAAACCTTCCTTTCAAGACGGCCCCATTGTCCCAGGAATGAATTTGTTGCATCAGGGTTATGCCGTCTCTAAATCTTCCCACTGATGCTGCACTCGGTTCCCCAAATGACATGTTACCAAAACCCTGTACAACTGGGAGAAGTCTGAGGAATTGTGCTTGATTTCCAATTCTAAATCATTCCTGTAACGAGTGAATATGAGTAGTCTTTCACCTTTCAGCCCATCAGCCGTCACGTAAAACAGATAATCCTCCACCATTTTTGCCACCTCCAACGGGATCCCACCACTAGCCACATCTTGCCTTCTCCGCCCCTTTCCCTTTTCGCAGAGATCGTTCCCTCCGCAACTCCCTGGTTATCTCATCTCTTCCCACCCAAACCACCCCCTCCCCAGGTACCTTCCCCTGCAACCGCGGGAGATGTAACACCTGCCCCGATACCCCCCTCCTCGACTCTGTCCAAGGACCCCAACAGTCCACTCAGGTTCTGCAGTGGATCACATGCACCTCCTCCAACCTCAGCTACCGTATCCGTTGTTCTAATTGTGGACTCCTAAAGATCAGCGAGATCAAGTGCAGACTGGGCTATCATTTTGCTGAACACCTTCGTTCAGTCCGCCTTGGCCTAAGCGATCTCCTAGTTGCCAAACACTTTAACTCCCCCTCCCATTCCCACACTGACCTTTTCTTCCTGGGCCTCCGCCATTTGTCAGAGTGAGGCCAAACGTAAATTGGAGGAACAGCACCTCATATTTCACTTGGGCAGCTTACAACCCAGCGGTATGAATATTGATTTCTCTGACTTCAAGTAACCCTTGCATCCCCTCTCTCTTTGCCCCTCACCCACCCTAATCACTGTACTAGTTTCACTGTCATCCTAGACGGCTTCACGGTCTATATAACTCATTATCATCTAGCCCACAGCCAATGAACCATTGTGGGCTCCACATTTCCTTGATCATCATTAGTTTTGCATATCTTTCATTCATTGGTCTATATCTCTCATTCCCCTCTCCCCTGACTCTCAGTCTGAAGAAGGGTCTTGACCCAAAATGTCACCTATTCCTTTTCTCCAGAGATGCTGCCTGCCCCGTTGAGTTACTGCAGTTTTTTGTGTCTATCTTCAGTTTAAACCAGCATCTGCAGTTCCTCCTACACATGAGCAGTCTTAGCTCTGTGTCCATTGGACAATCCCAGAGATTTGAGGGATATGGACCACATGCAGGCAGATGTGCAGTCTACATTGGCATCACGATCAGCACAGATGTTGTCGGTCAAAGGGGCTGTTCCTGTGCTGTACTGTTCTATGTTCTATGACATTACTTCCTATATTATGACTATGGACAATAGGTGAGCAATGCGGGTATTGAGAAGGTTTGTTAGCAAGTTCAGATCATGAACAGTGCATTCCCTTGTGTACCAGGAATGTATCGGATATCATTGGGATCGTGGTGAAGGAATGCAGCTCAGGGGAGTTGCTTAATATGCAATATAATAAAGACAATGGTGTTTAATATGTGAGATACTTAATAAAATAGTCAGTGATTCAATAGAATACTCTATGTCATTAAGCTAGAAAGAGGGCAGAGTGATTTATGAGATCATTGGCAGGACTCGAAGGAAGGGTTGAGCAGGCTAGGACTTTATTTGTAAGGAATTATCAGGAGGCTGAGGGTGATCTTATAAAGGTATATAAAATCATAAGGGGAATTGGTAGGCTGAATGCACAGTCTTTTACCCATGGTAGGGGAATCAAGAACCAGAGGACATACGTTTAAGGTGAGAGGAGCAAGATTTAATAGGAATCTGAGGGGCAACTTTTTTACTCAGAGAGTGTTGGGTATAGGAGCCGCCTCTTGAGGCAGATAGTATAACCGAATTAAAAAGAAACACTTGGACTGTTCATGAATAGGAAAGATTTGGAAGGTTATGGGCCAAACACAAGATTATGGGACTAGCTCAGATGGGGCATCTTGGACGAGTTGGGCCAAAGGGCTTGTTTCTGTGCTGTATGACTCTATGATTAATAAATACAACAGTCTTCCACTATCGCTCATAAAACTAGTAAATGGGCTGCTTGAACCTCATGGTCATTTGGAATATAATAATTAAGAGCAGGAGGAGCCTTTCCAGCTCTTCAACCTGCTCTGCTATTTATGAACATCATTGCTGATCTTCTACCTAAACTCTATCTCCCTGAACCATCCGCAAGACAAACTATTTTCTTAATATTCAGGGGAAATATTGTCTTTGAACACGATTTGTAGGCAGGTTAACTGATGCGTGGAAATTGTTTTGGACTTCGAGCTTCCAAGATGGCGCCCAACACAGGCGACTATTTGCGTGCTTGCCACAGAAGCAGATCTACAAATTCACATTACAATCGCTCCACACTCTTAGTATAAGAAAATAACTGCAGATGCTGGTACAAATCGATTTATTCACAAAATGCTGGAGTAACTCAGCGGGTCAGGCAGCATCTCGGGAGAGAAGGAATGGGTGATGTTTCGGGTCGAGACCCAGTCTGAAGAAGGGTCTCGACCCGAAACGTCACCCATTCCTTCTCTCCCGAGATGCTGCCTGACCTGCTGAGTTACTCCAGCATTTTGTGAATAGCTCCACACTCTTAAATCTGTATTCCTACAGGAAGCATTTAATCCTTTATCATGTATCTACACGGTGTAAATGGCTGGATTGTAATCACCATATTGTCTTTCTGCTGACTGGTTAGCACACAACAAAAAGCTTTTCACTGTACCTCGGTACACGTGACAATAAACTAAACTGAGCTGAAACTGAAAATTGCCCCTAATCTTTCTTGGATGCAGAAAAATGGGAGAGGAGGGTAGTTAATGAGGAGACAAGAAGAAACGCAAGAAAAGTGTAAATGAGTGGATACACAAGACACTGCTTAGGCTGCAATAGACAATAGACAATAGACAATAGGTGCAGGAGGAGGCCATTCGGCCCTTCGAGCCAGCACCGCCATTCAATGTGATCATGGCTGATCATTCTCAATCAGTACCCCGTTCCTGCCTTCTCCCCATACCCCCTGACTCCGCTATCCTTAAGAGCTCTATCTAGCTCTCTCTTGAATGCATTCAGAGAATTGGCCTCCACTGCCTTCTGAACAAGTACTGATGCAACTCAACGGGTAAGTGGTCTCTGTGGAGGGAATGGACAGATGGCCCTTTGGTGCACTACCCTTCTTCGGACGGGTGGATAATTGCCGGTATGGATGCAGTGGGCCGAAGGGGCTGTTTTTCTGCTATTTATCTCCAAACTGTTTCTGAAATTGTACTCATAAATCTGAGTGTCACTTAATCAAAATAATGGGGAAGCGAAGGGGGGGGGGGGGGGAAGGGGGGTTGACATAGAAGGGATGAGTACTTTTTGTAACATTGCCGGCGCCTTTGTGGCAACTCTTTTGTGTACTGTGTGTGCAAAAACAAAGGATTTCACCATACCTAGTGAGGTACATGTGGCAGTGAGGTACAAGTGGCAACACAGTATCATCTCAGGAGAGAAGGAATGGGTGACGTTTCGGGTCGAGACTATTCTTCAGACTGAAGAAGGGGCTCAACCCGAAACATCACCCATTCCTTCTCTCCTGAGATGCTGCCTGACCCGCTTAGTTACTCCAGCATTTTGTGTCTACCTTCGATTTGAACCAGCATCTGCAGTTATTTTCCTACACAATGAAGTATCATCATCATCATCATCAACATCATCTTTTGTTGTTTGTTTCCAGAGCAAAAATCAGTCCCATCGCAGAGGGGAGTATAATGTTTACAGCACTTTCCAGAGCCATGAACCAGAGTTTGACTATCTGAAGAGTCTTGAGATCGAGGAGAAGATAAATAAAATCAGGTGGCTGCCGCAGCAGAATGCAGCCTACTTTCTTCTCTCAACCAATGGTAAGTAACAGGAAGGCCGTATTGGTGATGGATTGTATGCCCGATGAAGACAAAAAAACATAGGTGCTCGAAATGTGAACTAAAAACAGAAATGTTGGAAACAGCAGGTCAGGCAGCGTCCATGGAGGGAGAAAGAGAGTTTACATTTCAGGCCATTCATCAGAATTGGGAAAGCAAAACAAAAAAACGAGCTTTCTTTTCAAATACAATACAATGCAATACAATATATCTTTATTGTCCAACGAGATTGGGAATGCAACTTCCATTCGATGCAATAAATTAATTAGCTAATCAACAGAAATTTAGACAGCCCAGAGAAACAAAATTAGAGACAGTTAAAGCAGTATAAAGTGCAAATAGGTCTGTGCCGGGTCATTATTTCCTGGAAAAATTGCATTGTAATTAATGTATTTGGTTGCGGCCCTCTGAATAATAGTAGGATAACAGGGGACTTTTGGACATATCCTCTTCCTCCCACAAAGTCCAACCATTTTACATTGTGAGGTAAATATCTGAGATAAATCAAACATTACCCACTTATACTTATATGTCTTCGTTAAGCACCTCCAGCAGGTAAGGGTTTATCTAGTGAGTTTATGTTCATTAGTTATAGGAGCAGAATTAGGCCATTTGGTCCATCAAGTCTACTCCACCATGGATGATCTATCTCTCCCTCCTAACCCCATTCTCCTGCCTTCTCCCCATAACCACTGACATCTGTACTTCAGGCTTTGAATGCACTGATGGTTCAGGCAGAGGGGCAGTAGTTAGTGCCTCTGGTGTGTTCTCACATAAATGGGGCCAGTGTCATTGTTAATAAAGCATAACTCCTTCCCATTAATGTGCAGGAAGGAGCTGCAGATGCTGGTTTAATCCAAAGATAGACATAAAATGCTAGAGTAACTCTGCGGGACAGGCAGCATCTCTGGAGAGAAGGAATGGGTGACGTTTCGGGTCAGTCTGAAGAAGGGTCTCGAGCCGAAATGTCACCCAATCCTTCTCTCCAGAGATGCTGCCTGTCCCACTGAGTCACTCCAGCATTTTGTGATTTTGTGTCCTTCCCATTAATCACAGCCCTTAGCTTAATGAACAGAGAAAATACATGGATGAAATAAACTTGGAGATGGCGTAAGGGGAAATGAGAGATGAAGGTGAAGTTTCAGTGGGGAGTCGTGGCCAAATGGACAAAAAAAGGGGGGAGCAGCTGGAAAGAGTGAAATGGACCATGTCATTCTTAGGACTCCTCCGCATCTCCTCAGCCCTGTTACAGTGCTGTTCAATTACACAGTTCACATTGCATGTACGTGAGAATAATGCACTAGAAATGTACCAGTATTCATTCCAGGGAGTTCTGCAGACACATTTTTAAAAAGGAGAGTATCAATTGAACTTCATGCGAGGTTATTCAGCGACATTTGTGACAGATTGCAGGGTGATCTGAATCCCGTGCCTGAATTAGTAGGCCAGAATTTCACAGGGACAATGCAATGTATGCCCGATGAAGGAAAAAAAACAGAAATTTAGACAGCCCAGAGAAACAAAATTAGAGACAGTTAAAGCAGTATAAAGTGTAAATAGGTCTGTGCCGAGTCGCTGTGTGAGCCGTGACCATCCGAAGGAGACAGTTCATGGGGGGGGGGGGGGGGGCACTCAGCAGGACCAGTTCAGAGCAGCTATGGCTCTGGGGATGAAGCTGTTCCTAAGTCTGGAGGTGCGGGCGTAGAAGGTCTTGTAAACGTCTGCCGGATGGTAGAAGTTCGAACAGACTATTGCAGGGGTGTGAAGAGTCTTTATGAGAAATATTATAAGCTCCACAGTACTGACCAAGTTCTCGCCGTTTGTGAATAGATAAGACGGTTAAACTGTGGAAGATCAGTGAGCGGGACAAGAGGCCGGAAGGGTACAACCTGAAGGATGAAGATGGTAGAATCAAAGACCCCTCCACAATCACTACTCTGCGGGTAAGTTCATTCAGTCAACCATGTGCCGCTTCACAGATTACAGGTGATTACATGGACGTCATTGAATATGTTTCCTTTACACTTAATTTTTAATAATTAATCAATTATTATATCATTTAATTATTTTTATATTTATATATTATATATTTCTATTTATTATGTCTATTACATTTATTATATTATATATCATACATATTTAATTATATTAATAATTAATTAATTATAATGAAATGCACTGACCCAACCCAAACTCGTGCATATGCCTTGAGTAAACCATAAATGTACAGAGCCAGGGAGTTCTTGGTGTAATCTTTCTTCCAGGGATTTATTCCCACTCTCTGTGTTGTGCTGTTGAATGAGATGTGAAGCACTTGCACCTCCACTGATAGATTTAGTGGGGGAAACCATTTTGTTTCCCTGGGGCCAGAGCACAACTCCAGGACCAGGTTTGATCTTAATCTCAGGTGTTGACCGGGAAGTTTGCATGTTCTCCCTGTGCCATCCACTTGCCAAAGATGTGCGGGCCAGTGCAACTTGCCCTGAGTGTCGGTGGATGGCTAGAGAATCGAGGAAGTTAATGGGCATGTGAAAGAGTCAATAACTTGTCGGGCTACAGGGAAATAAGGAGGGGGGAGGGGTGTGACTGATGGCATTACTCTGCTGGGGCCAGGACAAAACTAATGGGTGGAACAGTCTCCTCCTACAATGTCGCAAGTAAGTGACATAGAGTCTTACAGTCGTACAACATGGAAACAGGCCCTTTGGCCCAGCCTGCTTTTGCTAACCAAGATACCCCATCTACACTTGTCCCACCTGCCCACGTTTGGCCTATATCCCTCTAAACCTTTCCTATAAACCTGTCCAAATGTCTTTTAAATGTAATAATACTTGCCTCAACTACCTCCTCTGGCAGCTCGTTCCATATACCCACAACCTCTGTGGGAAAAAGTTGCTGCTCGGGTTCCTATTAAATCTTTCCCTTCTCGCCTTAAACCTATATCCTCTGGTTCTTCATTCCCTTACTCTGAGTAAAAGACTGTTTTTTTCCCCCCTATTTATTCCCCTCATGATCTTATACACATCGATAAGTTCACCCCTCATCCTCCTGCACTCCAAGGAATAAAATCCTAGCCAGCCCAACCTCTCCCTACAGCTCAGGCCCTCCAATCCTGGCAACATCCCCATAAATCTCCCCTGCATTCTTTATAACTCAACAACATCCTTCCTATAGCAGGGTGACCAAAACTGAACACAATACTTCAAATGCAGCCTCACCAACATCTTTTACAGCTGCAACATAACATCCCAACTTCTATACTAAATACCCTGACTGATGAAGGCCAGTGTACTGAAATCTTTTTTGACCACCCTATCTACCTGGGATGCCACTTTCAATGAACTATGTAGGACCTGTCTGCTCTACAACACTCCCCAGGGCACTGCCATTCACTGCCATTCCTGCCCTGATTCGACTTCCCAAAATGTAAAACCTCACACTCATCTGCATTAAAGTCCACGACCCATTCCTCAGCCCACTTACCCAACTGATCACGATCTTGCTGTAACTCTTGATAACCTTCATTATCTACGATACTACCCACTTTTATCTGCAAAGTAATTCATCTTCCCTGCATTCTAGACAATAGACAATAGGTGCAGGAGGAGGCCATTCGGCCCTTCGAGCCAGCACCGCCATTCAATGTGATCATGGCCGATCATTCTCAATCAGTACCCCGTTCCTGCCTTCTCCCCATACCCCCTGACTCCGCTATCCTTAAGAGCTCTATCCAGCTCTCTCTTGAATGCATTCAGAGAATTGGCCTCCACTGCCTTCTGAGGCAGAGAATTCCACAGATTCACAACTCTCTGACTGAAAAAGTTTTTCCTCATCTCAGTTCTAAATGGCCTACCCCTTATTCTTAAACTGTGGCCCCTTGTTCTGGACTCCCCCAACATTGGGAACATGTTTCCTGCCTCTAACGTGTCCAACCCCTTAATAATCTTATACATTTCAATAAGATCTCCTCTCATCATATCATATCATATCATATCATATATATACAGCCGGAAACAGGCCTTTTCGGCCCTCCAAGTCCGTGCCGCCCAGCGATCCCCGTACATTAACACTATCCTACACCCACTAGGGACAATTTTTACATTTACCCAGCCAATTAACCTACATACCTGTACGTCTTTGGAGTACATCCTTCTCTTCCAAATCGTTGAACAAAACCACGAACAGCGATGGGGCGAGCACCGATTCCAGAGGCTCACCACTACTGGCATGCCTCCAGTCTGAAAAACTGGAGTGCTTAAAATAAAAGCAACAAATTCCTCGAGAAATGGTTGTTTTCTCCAACCAACTGTACAAAACCAAGTGAAAAGCAATAAAAACCCACGGAGTTTGGATAAATGAAGGGAAAATAGAAAATGCAGTAAACACACAGCAAAACAGTCAGCATCTGTGAGGAGAGAAATATTACCGTTTCAGGTGAAGGGTCATTGATCCTGTTGACTTTCCTGCATTTTCTGTTTCTAGTACTAAAGCCAGTGATTGCTGATTGTGCATTCTAGAAATGTGCATATGAATATTTGCATTTATATATACCTTCTTCATAATACAAAATAATGACTTAACTTTCCAGAACAGCTAATAATTATAGATCTGAACTATTGAGGTTTCCCAATAGCGTCCTTGTTGACATGTAGCAAAAGCTGATAACCTTCATTATCTACGATACTACCCACTTTTATCCCAATCAGCAGCGTCTCGGCTATGGGCTCTCATCTGCACTTTATCAGTAGACCTCAGCGTGTACCTTCATGAGTGATAGGAGCAGAATTAGGCCATTCAGCCCATCAAGACTACTCCGCCATTCAGTCATGGCTGATCTATCTCTTCCTCTCAACCACATTCTGCTCCCCATAGCCCCTGGCACCCGTACTAAGTCTGCCTTGAAAATATCCATTGACTTGGCCTCCTCAGCCTTCTGTGGCAATGAATTCCACAGATTCACCACCCTCTGACTAAAGAAATTCCTCCTCATCTCCTTCCTCCTAAAAGGAACATCCTTTTATTCTGAGGCTGTGACCTCTGGTTCTAGACTCTCCCACCAGTGGAAACATCCTCTCCACAACCACTCTATCCAATCTTTTCATTATTCGGTAAGTTTCAATGAGCTCCCCCCCTCATCCTTGTAAACTCCAGGCCCAGTGCCATCAAACGCCCATCATATGTTGACCCACTCATTCCTGGGATTATTCTCGTAAACCTTCTCTGGATCCCAGCACGTCCTTCCACAGAAATGGGGCTCAAAATTGCCAGCACAACTGTGTTTGTTGCTTGCCTTAATTAAAGAACCCATTCAATGTCTCCAGCCTCACTTGTTTTTCATGATTACCGCCCAACCACCTCGGTATAGACGAGGACAGGGACATGGCAAGGCCCTTCATCACAAGGTAGACTCCCAACCCAAGACCTGTTCATGATCAATGGGCACTTGGACAATGAAATGAAGGGTTTTGAATGGTCTCAGAGCATTGCTGTGGTGAGGCGTTGGTACATCTCTGTCAGAAAGATGGGGAATTTGATGAGAAATCCATCAAAATTGAGTCAGTAAGTTAGAAAGTTGTTTCCCAAAACTGAAGCAAATGTGTCATACGGTCTAGCTATGAGGAACTGCAGATGCTGGTTTACCTCTGAAGAAGAGTCCCAACCGGAAAGGTCATCTGTCCATGTTCTCCAAAGATGCTGCCCATCACTTTCTATCTCTGTTTATGCAAGGTGGACCTAAGATGCTTTAAACAGCGGGAATAGTTATTGTATCGATTGGGTAGATGCACAGAGTCTTTTACCCTAAGTAGGGGAACCGAGGACCATGGGACATAGGGTTCAGGTGAAGGAGAAAAGATTTAATTGGAATTTGAGGGGTAGCTTTTTCACACAGAGGGTGATGGGTGTATGGAACAAGCTGCCAGAGGAGGTAATTGAGGCTGGGACTATCCCATCGTTTAAGAAACAGTTTGACAGTTACATGGATAGGACAGGTTTGGAGGGTTATGGACCAAGCATAGGCAAGTGGGACTAGGGTAGCTGGGACATTGTTGGCCGGTGTGGGCGAGTTGGGCCGAATGACCTGTTTCCACACTGTATCACTCTAAGACTCTTTCACTGTGTAACATTGTATCTAAGGCAGTGTTCTGGTTGACGTTGAATGCAAGAAAGCAGGGTGGCAGGAGCACTGGCAAAGTTGGTGCTTTGGATCCTTGCCTATGAGGCACCTCAGTCCAGATGTTGCTGTTGTAGCATTGCACCACCTTGAGAGCAATCGTAAGAACACATCTGTCGTGAATTGTTTAGTTAAAGAATTGCAAAGTTGTTGGCATGAATTTACACATTTGTTTAACTCAACGCTAATGTACTGATAAATCTTAAATGGCTGCCTTGTGATATTGTATTTTTTCATCATTGTATGCAATTCTAGCTTCTCTAACCTGAGTATTTTATATAGGCATCCCCTAAATGTTAATATGTAGAACTCAGTTTCTGTTTTATCTCTGGCATCTCCCAACTTCCCACATTACTGCATTTTCATCATATAATGTTACGTGCTACGATTTGACAGGCGTTCTGAACGTAGGCATTGTGAAGTGTTTAATACTAGGCTTACTCTGTGAAGTAACACTGGCAGAAAGTGCTCAAGGCTTATATTCTGTGGGATGCATCTGAAAGGACACGTTGCTACTGGTGACTGTCCAGCTGTTCCAGACTATTAGCTCACATCCTGCCTTTATGATACGGTTTGTTTAGCAAGCAAGTGAGATGGCAGTTGGGTTATTGCAGCGTAACTTTCAAAATCATGCCGACTCCTTCAGGGCGCAAAGTGAGACCCTTGTCTGTTTAGTTTAGTTTAGTTTAGAGATACAGCGCGGAAACAGGCCCGCCCAGCGATCCCCGCACATTAACACTATCCTACACCCACCAGAGACAATTAATTTTTACATTTACCAAGCCAATTAACCCACAAACCTGTACGTCTTTGGAGTGTGGGAGGAAACCGAAGATCTAGGAGAAAACCCACCCGGTCACGGGGAGAACGTACAAACTCCGTACAGACAGCACCCGTAGTGGGTATTGAACCCGGGTCTCCGGTGCAGCATTCGTTGAGTTGTGACACTCGCTTTCAGTCCAATTCTGCCTCTTGTAGCTAACTCACGGTATCATGGTTGGGTGTGAGAAAGGTCACATTACACATGGCTCATTTGGTGTGCAGTTATAAAGCATTGGTTGATAAAAGCAGTGGATGGAATGTAGCCTTGAGCACGAACTTTTGTCAGGACTCGGCTGCCTTTTTGGCAGATGGGAGTTATTATTCTGGATGTGATACTAATGCTGTGCTGAAGCAGTGGAGCCATGCTAGGAGCATTGTTAGAAGCACAAGTGCCGTATAACTTACATCTTTCAGTTGGCCCATGTTTGCAACCCCGCCTTACGCACTGTGAAGAATGTGGCTCTTAAAAAGATGCAAGCATTTAATAAAAACTTTCACACATTCTGCAAGAGCATCACATGAGAAGCTCATGTTACTATAACACTATTAGTGTATAAAATCATGAGAGGAATAGATTGGGTAGATGCACAGAGTCTCTTGCCCAGAGTAGGTGAATCGAGGACCAGAGGACATAGGTTGAAGTTGAAGGGGAAAAGATTTAATAGGAATCTGAGCAGTAACATTTTCACGCAAAGGGTGGTGGGTGTATGGAACAACTTCCAGAGGAGGTAGTTGAGGCAGGGATTGTCCCAACGTTTAAGAAATAGTTGGATAGGTACATGGATCGGACAAGTTTGGAGGGATATGGTCCAAATGCAGGCAGGTGGGACTAATGTAGCTGGGACATGTTGGCCAGTGTGAGCAAGTTGGGCCGAAGTTGGCTTTCACGCTGTGTCACTCTATGACTCTATGACTCTACTAGCTTTAGAACAAATTATTTTTCATATGTAAGGAAAACATAAATTAGATTTGAAATTGTATGTTCATCCCAATTTAGAGATTTGAGGTCAGGTTTCTTTCCATGAAATTTATAAGGACATAAGTGATAGGAGAAGAATTAGGCCAATCAGCCCACCAATTAGGCCACTCTGCCATTCAATCATGGCTGATCTATCGAAGATAGACACAAAAACCTGGAGTAACTCAGCGGGACAGGCAGCATCTCTGGAGGGAAGGAATGGGTGACATTTCGGTTCAAGACCCTTCTTCAGACTGGTTAGGGATAAGGGAAACGAGAGATATAGATGGCGATGTGGAGAGATAAAGAACAATGAATGAATGATATGCAAAAAAGTAATGATGATAAAGGAAACAGACCATTGTTAGCTGTTTGTAGGGTGAAAATGAGAAGCTGGTACGACTCGGGTGGGGAGGAATAGAGAGAGGGAATGCCGGGGCTACCTGAAGTGAGAGAAATCAATATTCATACCACTGAGCTGTAAGCTGCCCAAGGGAAATATGAGATGCTGTTCCTCCAATTTGCGTTTAGCCTCACTCTGACAATGGAGGAGACTGAGGACAGAAAGGTCTGTGTAGGAATGGGAAGGAGAATTAAAGTGTCCAGCGACCGGGAGATCAGGTTGGTTCACGCGGGCTGAATGAAGGTGTTCCGCAAAACGATCGCCCAGTCTGCGTTTAGTCTCACCGATGTATAAGAGTCCACATCTTGAACAACGGATACAGTAGATGAGGTTGGAGGAGGTGCAAGTGAACCTCTGCCTAACCTGAAAGGACAGTTGGGGTTCTTGTACGGAGTCGCGGGAGGAGGTATAGGGACAGGTGTTGCATCTTCTGCGGTTGCAGCGGAAGGTACCTGGGTTTGAGTGGGAAGGGATGTAGAAATAGGGGAGGTATAGGTAGTTGTGCTATAACATGATAGTTACATTCCTAACAAATCTCATGTTATAAAAATTGGATTTTTAAAGCAATTGTTTCAATGGGGAAAAAGGGATTAGGGGCTATAGAATTTCAGACTTGCAATACAAAGTTTTTCTTTCCCTGCAAGATTTCCAATGATAAAAGACATTTTAATAGCCATAAGATTTTAGTTGTCACTGCAAGCTAAAAGTATTGAAGGCTGCATGTTACATTGTTTAATGGAGTAATATTGCACAAGTGTCAATAGATGTGATTGCATATCAATTTCAACTGTTTTCTGCTGTGAAATAGCAGCTGGTTTCTTTGTGCTGGAACAAAGCTGGTCCAGTTGCTGCCTCACAGCGCCAGAGACCCGGGTTCAATCCTGACCCCGGGTGCTGTCTGTGTGAAATTTGCATGTTCTGCCGTGACCACGTGAGATTCCTCCAGGTGCTCCCATTTCCTCCCGCATCCCAAAGACATGTGGATTTGCATGTTAATTGGCCTCTGCAAATTGCCTCTCGTGTGTAGGGAGTGGATGAGAACATGGAATAACATACAACTTGTGTGAATGGGTGATTGATGGTCAGCATGGTCTCGGTGGGCTAAAGGGCCTGTTTCCATGCTCTATCTCAAAACTAAAAGCTGAACTTGAGAGACAATGGTGCCTGATCGTTGCAGTAAGTCTACATAGAAACACATTTTTTCCAAGACTGCATTTCTTTCTTCAGCTTGCCAATTTTCAAAGAAACTTTTAAGTGATTCTTGACTTCCCGGTCGAAATTACATTCTAACCATTTGTGCCCATGTAAAACAAATAATGTTCCTTAATTCACCAATTGCATTTTATCCCATTCACATTGTGGAAACACACATTACAGCAGAACTACCTGTAGGTGACGTCGAATATTTGAAGTTTTATTTAAAGAGAACGAGGATCTTTTCATTTTTGTTTAAGTCTTAATTTTGTGCAAGGGACTGTTTTCGCATTGATTTGAACTGAGAGCACTTGTGTGAGTCCAAACAGGTTTACAAAGTCTGAATATTTGACATCACTATTCTCGAGCTTGCCTGATTATGCTGTAATGTGGTTAAAGTGGGTAAGTTGTTCCGGAGAAACACTGTCCAATCATGGAAACTGTAGGAGGGAATTTTGTACTTTACCCATACCCTATATCTGACTTTACTCAGATAGGCACAGCCTATAGAACAGTGGTGAGTCTATCGAACAAGTCAGCTTATTAAAAGGCCTTATCTATGCACATCGAGAAGCAGTGAGCAAGCCCAAACTGCTTCCATAAGCTATAGTAACCACAACATTTTTATATTTTCATGACACAATGGTTACTTGTGGAGTTGAAATAAACCATTAATCAATGTCCCTGTAACCTTTCCATTAAACTCTTTCCCCAGAGTTGACTTTAACCTGACATTTCCTGTTGTTTTGAAACTCTCTCTCCCATATATCTAACGTACAGATGCTCCCCGGCTTACGATGCTTTGACGTGCGATATTGCGACTTTGTGACGGTGCAAACGGCAGTGACCCGTAGTGCGCCGCCATTCGCTTCCGGCCACGTGATCACGTGTATTCAATGCATTTCGATTTACGATATTTTCTCGAAACGGAACCCCATCAGTTAATTGGCTTGGTCTGTGTAAAATTGTCGCCAGTGTGTGTAGGGCAGTGTTAATGTGCGGGGATCGCTGGTCAGCACGGACTCGGTGGGCCGAAGGGCCTGTTTCCGCGCTGTATCTCTCAACTAAACTAGACAGCCGTTAAAAGGTTAATTCGCAGTTCATGCACAATTGCAGAAAATTTGTGAAATTGCTTTGTACAGTGACTCAACCGAGGTTGAGGCCAAGTACTGGTCACTGAATAAAGCAAGTCAATCATCAGCTTGCAAAGAATCACAATTCATGAGCTGCTGTCTGCGTGCTGGTAGGTTTACATATTAATAATGGCATGGGTCATTAACCCAGTGATATTTTTCAAGAAAATCCGATCCCAAGTTCATTCCAGTTTTGTGTATCCTTTTCCCATAACCTGGAAACCTGCCCTTGAATAAGAAAAGACTGGTGGCGTTTCAATAAAATAGCGCGGTACAAATGTAAGCATTTTATTATAAACAAGGTCTAAATTTGAGTTGCTAACGTAACAACTGAGTTCTGCCTGTCCCAATGGTATAATGCAGGATTCAAACCGAGCCTTGATGCAGGAAGACTGAGATTACCAAGTGAAATATTCCTGACGACCTGGTAGCAGACAGAAGATCAATTTATATCTGCGGGAGCTAATGTAATTATTGATCAGTGGTGAGATGGGGAGAATAAAAACTCCACATGTTCAGTGTATATCATATTAATATTTATGTCCACAAGTGAATGTTACAGATGGGATGGGGGAGGAGAAGGAGGAAGACAGGCTGATAGATTATTTGAGTTTGAATGATCGCCACAAAAATAGCCTGTTGATTGGCGACCTGTTCCACGTGACGTGCTTTTAAAGAATTTCTCTGGCAAACAGCTTATTCTGGGATTTGCTGAAAGGCAGGAGCGGCAGTTATCTCTGACCTTCTCTGTCACAGTGGCAGTGCAGGCAAGATGCACCAATGGATTCCAGTCGAATTGCAGAGACACAAAATGCTGGAGTAACTCCGCGGATCAGGCAGCATCTCTGGAGAGAAGGAATGGGTGATGTTTCGGGGCGAGACCCTTCTTCAGACTAGTCAGGGGTGGCTGGTTTACAAAAAAACCCCCACAAATGCTAGAATAACTAAGCGGGTCAGGCAGCATCTCTGGAGAACATGGATAGGTAACGCTTCAGGTCGGGGGCCTTCTTCAGACTGGATTCCAGGCTCTAATAGCCCTCTTAGACGGTCCTGGAATGGTTCAGTAGGTCAAACAGCATTGAAGGAAAAAGAACAGAGTTAATGTTTTAGATCAAGGACCCTTCATCAATAATTAATCGTTAGCTTCCTGGGCACCACTGTAAGCAACTGTGAAGAGAACTCAAAAATAAAATAAAGTTGATCGCAGAGTTGATAATAAGATTCTGAGAGCACTTGAAAGATTATTCTCTGCAAGGATGTTTCTCCTGGTTCAGAATTTCAAGAAGGAGATTCCGAGGGTCAAGGAGAGGATTGCAAAGTGAGGAGTCTGTCCTTGGAGGTAAATAGGAGGGCGGAGGATGGCAAACAAACCTGACGTGGTAAAGTGGGGTTAGGGAGGCCACTACCAGGCATATAAAGGAGGAGGGGTGAGAGAAGACTCTCTGAGGTGGTCTGGAGTAGGCTTTGGCTGGGTTTGCTCACGGCAAGAGGTTTGGAGAGCTAGGATGGGGTTGATCAGTGTATGGCAACAGTTGGAGAAAGCAAGCAACTGGGGTAAGTCGACATGCTGAAGGTTAAATAGGAGGAAATTAAGTAAAGGTCAAGGGAGATGAGAGGGGATTCAGAGGTGGGGATTCTGAGGTCGGGAGGGTCTGAGCAACGTGTGTGAGCAGGGAGGTTATGCAAGGGGGGAGGCCATGAAAAAGATCATTTGTCCCTGTGTGTGGTCAGAGTGCGTGTGTGGAGACTTGATGTGTTTGTGAATGTGCATCAGAACCTGTTGTGCTGTTGTTTGGGTCCCCCTGCCATTGGGTTTACACCTGGCTCTGTCAAAACTGTGTGGTAGCTGGTGTACAAGAGCTACCCCAGAGTAGGAGAAAGTTTGCTCACCTTCCACTCATTTATACCTAGAATGGATCAAGTCATCCTCGATCCCAACGGGTGGCCAAAGATGATGGGGGTGGGGGATCAGTAGGCAATCTCGTAACTGTGCACCTTAGCTGCAACTGTGCACCACTTTGGCGGCAAGAACAGGAAAGCAGAGTATTACCTGAATGGTGGCCAATTAGGAAAAGGGGAGATGCAACGTGACCTGGGTGTCATGGTGCACCAGTCATTGAAAGCAAGCGTGCAGGTGCAGCAGGCAGTGAAGAAAGCGAATGGTATGTTAGCATTCATAGCAAGATTTGAGTGTAGGAGCAGGGAGGTTCTGCTGCAGTTGTACATGGCCTTGGTGAGACCGCACCTGGAGTATTGTGTACAGTTTTGGTCTCCTAATCTGAGGAAAGACGTTCTTGCCTTAGAGGGAGTACAGAGAAGGTTCACCAGATTGATCCCTGGGATGGCAGGACTTTCATATGAAGAAAGACTGGATAGACTCGGCTTGTACTCGCTGGAATTTAGAAGACTGAGGGGGGATCTTATAGAAACATATAAAATTCTTAAGGGGTTGGAGAGGCTAGATGCGGGAAGATTTTTCCCGATGTTGGGGAAGTCCAGAACCAGGGGTCACAGCTTAAGGATAAGGGGGAAGTCTTTTAGGACCGAGATGAGAAAACATTTCTTCACACAGAGAGTGGTGAGTCTGTGGAATTCTCTGCCACAAAAGGTAGTTGAGGCCAGTTCATTGGCTATATTTAAGAGGGAGTTAGATGTGCTAAAGGGATCAGGGGGTATGGAGAGAAGGCAGGTACAGGCAACTGAGCTGGATGATCAGCCATGATCATATTGAATGGCGGTGCAGGCTCGAAGGCCGAATGGCCTACTCCTGCACCTATTTTCTATGTTTCTATGTTTCTTATTGCCATTGGATGTCTTTGTCTGAACTACTATATCTACAGGATAACAATCTTTGCAAAATCCAGTTCCACACAGTCAAATCATATTAACCAGGCCTACAAATAGTTGAACCCTCACGTCAGCCCACAGTGTTCTTTATATAGAGGATGTTTACTTATTGTGCTTGTGCCCCTGAGTAAAACCTGGAGTCAATTAGCACCCTGACAGAAATCAGTCAGAATGAACTCAATGGTTTACAGAGTTTGAGCAAATACTTACTGTCCTTTTATTGTTACCATTTCCACAAAATTGTATGATTTCAGGGCAGAGGATTTGTAATCGTAATTAATTTATTAGCCAAGTATGGAAAAACAAACAAGAAATTTGATTTGCCATACAGTCATACCAAAAAAGCAACAAGACACACAACTACATAAAAGTTAACATAAACATCCACCACAGTGGATTCCCCACATTCCTCACTGTGATGGAAGGCAATAAAGTCTTATCTTCTCTCCTCCTTATTCTCCCACGGTCGGGGCAGTTGAACCATCCGCAGTCAGGGCGATCCAAGCTCCCGCAATCAGGGCGGTCGAAGCTCCCGCGGTTGGAGCTCCCGAAGTCGATCCTTAACCAATGGACCACCAGCTCCACGATGTTACATCCGCAGGCTCCCGTGGTTGGAGCTCCCGAAGTCAATCCCCAGTAAGAGGCCGCCAGCTCCTTGATGTTAGGCCGCAGTGCGGACGGAGATACGATACGGGAAAAGTTGCATCTCCTTCGAGGAAAGAGATTTCAAAAAGTTTTTCCCACCCCCCCCCTCCCTCACTCCCCCCCTCCCTCACACACCCCCCCCCCCCCCGAGGTTAAACCACCATTTAACAACAGACTAAAAACAACAAAAGAAGAAAAAGGACAAGACAGACTGTTGGCAAGGCTGCCATCGTACGACGCCACCCGGTTTGAGGTGGCAACTGCTAACATTAAGGCTGCATCCCCTCTCTCTCTGTCCCTCCCCCACCCAAGGCATTACTAGTTTCAAAGTCATCTTGTTGAGTCTCATTGTCTGTAACTTGTTTTCACCTAGCCCACATGGTCTGTTTCCTTTATCATCATTACTTTTTTGCATATCTTTCATTCATTTATTCTATATCTCTCTATTTAACTGTCTATATACCTCGTTTCTCTTTCCCTGGAAGAAGGGTCTTGACCCGAAATGTCACCTATTCCTTTTCTCCACAAATGCTGTTTGACCCGCTGAGTTACTCCAGCTTTTTGTGTCTATGTGCTAATATTAAGGGTACTGAATCACAATAGTAAATGTGTTTCCACTTCTTGGTGAAAGGCTTGTACTGATGGGTGTTCTTGATGAAAGGTAGACAATGAATTGTCTCCTCAAACTGTGGGCATCATGGACAATACAGCTCACCCCCTTCATGGCACACAGGTCAACCTGAGGAGTATCTTCAGCAACAGACTGGTTCCACCAAGATGCAGCACAGAACGCCACAGGACGTCCTTTTTCTCCGTGGCTATCAAACTGCACAATGTGCATTATCCTTTAGGTGATGTGCTGGATTGCTGCAAATAATTCCTTGACCGGTGTTGCCATTTTTCTTACTTCCGAATCAGCTTGGGCTAGGAGTTCACACCACTGGGCATTTTCTGGTCTTTAATCCCAAGTGGCCATGTTTATATACAAGTCCAGAAAGTAAGCACGTTTGATTGTGATCATTCTGGTCCATACAATTTAAACCACTGCATGTAGGCATAGAAAAATAGGTTTCTGGAGTAGGCCATTCAGCCCTTCGAGCCAGTGCCACCATTCAATATGATCATGGCTGATCATTTAAAATCAGTACCCCATTCCTGCTTTTTCCCCATATACCTTGATTCCTTCAGCCCGAAGAGCTAAATCTAACTCTCTCTTGAAAACATCCAGTGAATTGGCCTCCACTGCCTTCTGTGGCAGAGAATTCCACAGATTCACAACTCTCTGGGTGAAGAGGTTTTTCCTCATCTCAGTCCTAAATGGCCTACCCCTTATTCTTAAACTGTGACCCCTGGTTCTGGACTCCCCCAACATCAGGAGCATTTCCAGCATCTAGCCTGTCCAATCCTTTAAGAATTGTATATGTTTCTATAAGATTTTAAGAATTTTATATGTTTCTATAAGCCATTCATGATACATTAGCCATTGAAGAGACCCTTAACACTGGCTCCATAACTCAACCTTACTTTTAAGATTAGAGATATTCCTCTTAGGTGTTTAAAAGAAAATATGTAGCAGAAAACGACTCCATTAAGTAGTTTACCATTGAAAGTCAATTATATATTTTAGTTTGGAAACTTCCTTTTGTTGCAAATGTCGCATTAAATTAAAACAGTTTCAAAGTCCTGTGTAAGAAAATAACTGCGGATGCTGGTACAAATCGAAGGTATTTATTTCACAAAATGCTGGAGTAACTCAGCAGGTCAGGCAGCATCTCAGGAGAGAAGGAATGGGTGACGTTTCAGGTCGAGACCCTTCTTCAGACTCATGTCAGGGGGGCGGGACAAAGGAAGGATATAGGTGGAGACAGGAAGATAGAGGGAGAACTGGGAAGGGGGAGGGGGAGAGGGACAGAGGAACTATCTAAAGTTGGAGAAGTCAATGTTCATACCATTGGGCTGCAAGCTTCCCAAGCGAAATATGAGGTGCTGTTCCTCCAATATCCGGTGGGCGTCACTATGGCACTGGAGGAGACCTCTGACAGAAAGGTCAGACTGGGAGTGGGATACATCTTGTTCGACACCACAGAGAGTAAGAAAAATTGTGGTGAACAAGAAGCATCCTTAAGGGCCTGTCCCACTTAGGTGGTTTTAAGGCGACTGCCGGTGACTAGGCTGTCGCCAACAGTTTGCCGGGGTGTCGCGGGCATGATCGTGAGGAGTCTTCCAAGAATCATAGTGGATCTCAGCACGTCGCTGAGAAATCAACCGGAGTGAAATTTCTCGGTGACAGCTGGCTTGTCACCAGGTATCGTTGCTTATTGCGGTCGCTGTCGCACGCTGTCCCCAGGTTGCTAGGTTGTCTTAGATGCATTTAGAAGCACGTAATGTTAAATCATTTGAAGTCATTTGAAGATACCATAAAATACTTGTGTTTAACCAATTTATTTACTGTCAGGACATTTGACAGGTAGATTGGAGGCGACAGTTTGACGGTCAGGTAAGCATGGGAATTTTTGCAATGTTTATGGCCATCAGCGATTACATTTAAAGTAGGCTCCCAACCCAGATATGCAACCCAGAAACCAGATATGCATCTCCCGTACATTTTCAAAGAATGCCCACTCATCACAAAAATCCATTTAACCACTTTTAAAATTAAATTTCTTAATACTGCTATTAGTAAACTGGAAGTCAATCCAGTTAATGCCTTGTTACCGTGAAGCTTGGTTTTCAAGTAACCCGGGCAAGATGTTATATTTCAAAACTCTCAAGTACTTACCGACTTGTCAGTGATTTCAGCGAAAATTAGGACGCCGGAGAAGCATTGACAGCGTGGGAATTTTGCGATGTTTCCGAAGACGGTGTAATCGCGACCTGACTCGGCATTGTCGTGGTCTTTGTCGTCGGGTAAAAGAAAATCTTGGCGATCTGCTACGACTTTGACAGTCGCCGGCAGACGCCTAAGAAATCGCCTAAGTGGGACAGGCCCTTTAGAAACACTTTCATTTATTGCAACCAGTTTTTGCATTGCTAGCCTTTCTGACTAATGTGGCATTAAATATCTGTTGATATAAAATGACAACGCTCACAACCAGGCACAATGCTTTTGTATAACATTTGATTGCTGATTTAACCTGCCATTTTAAATAGGTGGAACATTCTAGAGAAACAGATGGCACATTAAGCAATTGGATGGTGATGTTATGCAGTGTAATTTTATCCCATTTATTATTCCAGCTCTTCCTTAAATGGTACATTAAGAAATGACACACTGCCACGGTTGATTTGGTAGCTGAGGCTCACTGCCCAGTCATCCATATGAAGAATGTCTCTACAGGTGACATCTAGCCATGCAGAACTGTAAAACAGAGCCTAAGCCTTCAGAGGAGGAGGGAGCAGAACAGGGAGAGAAACATTAAAC